>NW_007252975.1:6227-28524 GCF_000164805.1 Carlito syrichta | reverse complement strand
CGTCATTTCTAATGAAGAAGCTGCCAATATATTAATTAAGCAGCTGGTCTTTGAAAATGCTAATAATACTCGTCAGGCTCTTATTAGACCTATAAGGAAAATGGGGCACATTACCAACTTTATCAATGTGCCAATATAAGCCCAGCTTATTTACAGGACATGACTATGGCCGCTGCCCCTAAAGGGGAATCTTTCTCTCAAGTAATTCAAAATATGCAGGGGGGTAATAAGAATAAGGTTTCTTCTGCTATCTCATGCTGTAATTGAAGACAATTTGGTCATAAAAGCAAAAAATGTCCAGCCAGACAAAGTGCTACCAATATGCCTAGTGCAACACTGCCACCTGGAATGAATTGGCCAAAAACAATATGCACAAAATGCCAAAACGGCTTCCATTGGGCCCGGGATTGCCAATCCAAATTTTATAAGAATGGTACCCCTTTAACACAGGACCAGGCTGCCCCAGTTCAGGGAAACTCGTGGAGGGGCCAGCCCCGGCCCCAAGCAACAATAAGGGCAGCAACAGCCATGAACCCATTCATTCCTTTTGTTCCATCACAGAGCTCATCTGAGCCACCCCAGGGAGTGCAGGACTGGACTTGTGTTCCTCCACCACGACAATATTAACCCCAGATGTTCCAGTGATCCCAATTCCTATGGGAGTAAAGGGCCCTCTCCTGAAAGGAATAGTGGGCATTATATTGGGTAGAAGTTCCTTGTCTTTACAAGGAATTTCCGTTATTCCTGGAGTGGTGGATTCAGATTGCACAGGAGAAATCCAGGTTCTTGTTGCTCCCCCTAGCAAAACTGTGCAGTTTAACAAAGGTCAAAGAATAGCCCAATTGCTGCCCTTGCCTTATCATAAAGCAGGTAAAACTTTAACTAACTTGCATAGGAGTGACTCTGGATTTGGCTCTAGTGATGTTGTTTCCTGGGTTCAAGGAGTCACTAATTCAAGACCTTACAAAGAATTGTATATCCAAGGAGTCAAAATCAAAAGTTTATTGGACACTGGCACTGATGTTTCTTGTATAGCCAGAAAAGACTGGCCTGTCTCATGGCCAACTCAGATGGCTCCTTTGGGAATTGTAGGCATTGGCCAATTGCCTACAGTGGCAAAAATTTCTCAGATTATAAATTGGAAATATGCAGAAAAGTCAGAAACCTTCTGCCCATATGTAATTCCATCTATTACCTCTACTTTATGGGGAAGAGATATTCTTACTCAGATAGGCCTGCTCTTATAGCCCTAATGATAAAGTTTCAGTGCAAATGTTACAAATGGGCTATGATCACTTTAAGGGACTTGGTAAGGATGGACAAGGAATACAGGAACCTGTCTAAGTTACTGAAAAGGCAGACTGAGCAGGCATTGGTTACTCAAATTTATTCTAGGGGCCATTGTTCCTGACACTGCCAACCCAATAAACTGGAAAGATAACACACCGGTTTGGGTGGAACAGTGGTCCATGTCCTCAGAGAAACTTAAGGCAGCCACAGACCTAGTTCAGCAACAATTAGAAGCGGGTCATATAAAACCCTCTACCAGTCCCTGGAATACTCCAATGTTTATAATTAAGAAAAAATCTGGTAAATGGAGACTTTTGCAGGATTTAAGAACTATAAATGCTACCATGAAGGCTATGAGAGCATTATAACCCGGGTTGCCATCTCCTGCTAGTATCCCCTCTAACTTTAATGTCATAGTTATTGATTTATAAGATTGTTTCTTTACTATACCTTTATATTCAGACGACTGTAAATGATTTGCATTCAGCTTACCCTCTGAAAATTTTATGCATCCATTTCAAAGATTTCAATGGAAGGTTTTACCTCAAGGTATGAAAAATAGCCCCACTTTATGTCAAAAGTTTGTGGATGCCACCATATAAGGTATTAGAAACCAATATTCTGACCTTTACTTAGTCCATTATATAGGCGATATTTTGTTGGCACATGAAGATTGTGCTCTTTTGCATGATATTATTAATCAAACTATAACTGCTCTAACTAATTGTGGCTTAAAGGTCCCCCTGGAAAACATCCAAACTAATCCGCCTTTTACTTATCTTAGTCGTGTCTTGGTCACACAGACAGTAAGTCATCAGCCTTTATGGCTATGTACAGATTGCCTAGTTACATTAAATGATTTTCAGAAGTTATTTGGAGACATTAATTGGATTAGACCATTCTTACAAGTCACTACAGCGGACTTAAAGCCTCTTTTTAATATCTTACAAGGAGATTCTTCTCCAACTTCTAAAAGGGCTTTAGCCCCAGAGGCCAGTAAAGCTTTAACACTTGTGGAAAAGGCCATCAAATCTCACAAATTTAAAAGATTGGACTATCGTTCACCCTGGAACTTAATTATTCTGGCTACTGCCTATACTTCTACAGGGTGTCTGTGGCACAAAGGGCCAATGATATGGTTCCACCTGCCAGCATCATCTAAAAAAATATTGACTTCTTACCTTTACTTAGTGTCTGTATTAATAACTAAGGGAAGACATAGAAGTGTTGAATTGTTTGGTCAGCATGTACATAATATCATTGTTCCCTGTGACAACTTTCAGTTTCAAACTTTACTTCGAAATAGCGATGATTAGCAGCAAGTAGCATTAACTGGTTTCGGGGGACATATTTTGTTCCATTTACCTAAGAATCCATTGCTGCAATTTGTTAACCAAAATTCTATAATATTTTCCTGCAGTTGCTCTTCAACTCCCCTCAAATAGGCAGCTTTGGTCTTTACTGGTGGCTCCTCCAACGGAAAGGCTGTAGCAATTATTAACAATGAGTCTCATGTGCTGCAAACTTCAGAAACATCGGCACAAAAAACAGAGATGCAAGCAGTGTTATTTGCTTTCAACACTTTGAAGCATTCTAAACTTAATTTGTATACTGATGTTATGTTACGGGGCTATTCCCCCATATTGAAACAGCTACCATTCCTTTAAACAAAACTACTATTTTAGAATGGCTACTACAGTTACAAAACCTTATTCATAGCCGAGAGGAACAATTTTTTGTGGGCCATATTAGATCACATTCTGGCCTACCAAGACCTCTGCACCAGGGCAATCAATTGACTGATGCCTTGACAAAACCTGCTGTTTGTAATGTGGTAGTTGCTGAAACAGTCACTAAGGCTCAATCCTCTCATCAAATTCATCATCAAAATGCTATTGCTTTACATTATCAGTTTCACTTACCCAGAGAAACTGCTAGACAAATTGTTAAAAATTGCAAGGCCTGTCCTACCTTTGTTCCAGGTCCAGGAGAAGTAAATCCTCGAGGATTGAAACCTAATGCCTTGTGGCAGATAGATGTTACCCACCTCCCTAGTTTTGGGAAATTGTCATATTTACATGTTTCTATAGATACATTTTCTCATGTTATCTTAGCCTCAGCAAGGAGTGGAGAAGCTTACAAAGACGTGGAACAACATTTATTTTTCTGTTTTTCCCAGTTAGATATGCCTAAACAACTCAAAACAGGCAATGGACCTGCTTATACATGTAAATCTTTTCAACACTTTGTTCCCAATTTAACATCTCACATTCAACAGGAATTCCATATAATCCTCAAGGTCAAGCCATAGTTGAAAGTGCTCATCAAAATTTAAAAAATCAAATAACCAAATTACAAGAGGGGGTGTTTAAGTACAACTCTCCTCATCATATATTAAACCATGCTATATTCGTTATCATTTAAAACTTGGATTCCTCAGTCAATTCAACTATGGCTAGACACTGGAACCTGGAATGAACCACTAAACCAATGGTAAAATGGAAGAATCTTCTTACAGGAAAGTGGAGACGGTCTGATATTTTACTAACCAGTGGGATAGGCTATTCTTGCATTTTCCCACAGGACGAGCCATTTCCCATTTGGATCCCTTATCAATGGGTGAGAAATCATTGATCCATCGGGCAGAAAGAGTGACCAGAATCAGCCCAATAAGGAGGGATAATTCTCGAAATACAGCTCGTGCAGATTGTCAGCAGGAGGAGATGTTCCCTATGCCTTTAAATGAGGATCTGCCCACAGAACAGACCACACCTCAGCAACCCAGTCTGGAACAGGAAGACTATTTAACCAGGCGGATGAGTTGACTCACCATCCAGGATGATGACTTGCACCCTAGAATGACCAGAACAAGTAGAATGGCCCTCAGACGAAGTGCTCTTAGCATCCACCACTCCTTTTTACCGACTTGGGGCCAGCTGGAGTTCTTGGCAGAAGAAGCTGGAAATATGGTGAATACTCAACACGTTTCCATTAGACCAGTAACGTTCTTATCTATGTTCATTTTCCTCATGAATCAGGTAGATTCAGCATCCTCCAGGGTGGTTATCAAGACTTACTGGACGTATGTGTCCAACTCTCCTACATTCCAGCCAGTTACTTGGGATAATGAGGTCATTAATTCTTCTCCGTCTCTCCCCAGTTAATGGGGGGACCTGAATTGTTTTATGCACAAACTAAACATGTCATTAATAGCAACAATAAGCCAGGCTTGGTGGGTCAACCTGTATTCCAGTGCCTTTGGGAGGCTGAGGTGAGTGGATTGCCTGAGCCCACAGGTTTCAGACCTGCCTGGGCAGTGAGACCTCATCTCTTCAATAAATCAAAAAATCAGCCTGGCGTGGTAGCGCATGCCTGTAATTACGGCTACTTGGAAGGCTGAGGTGGACGGATCGCCAGAGCCCTGCAGGTTGAGGCTGCAGTGGCTGGGAGCAGCCACTGCACTCCTTTTTGGGCAACAGAGTGAGACTCCAACTCAAAAAAATAAATAAATAAATAAAAATAAATAACAATACCTATGAAGGTAGTTCTTGTTCACCTCCTATTTTTTTAATGATAATTCTAACTTTAATTATTATAAGGAATTTTATTGTATGTCTTCTCTCAAAACATTTCTTACTGATAGTCTGACACAGAGTAATCACAGAGAGAACTGGTGGATTGAAATGCTAATGCCTGGAGGAACTGATCCTAGTTCAGCCACAAAAACTTCACCACCATCCAATATGCCTGTTTGTTCTTTCAATAACACTGAAAAAGACTGGTTGCTTATTCAACATGATACTAGATATCCAAAGTAGAGAGACTGTATTTATAACTCTAAAGTGGACTATTTTATACCCCATGAAAGATTAACTATTAGTTACTGGGGTCTCAATCTACTACCATATACTACAAGGCTAAACGGGGAAGACCCCATCCATGCTATATGGCATACTAATGGATGGGTACCTCCAGTTTTAACGACTGTCATTAGAAACAAACAAATTATTCAGCCCCATTTGTGGAGAGCTGTTGTTGCCATCAAGACAGTTGTTCTGTCCCAACCTCACGGGGGAGTTCAACACTATAAAATAAGAGCTTGCTTACAGTCTCCTTATGTATTTTTGGCTTGGAACGATTACCAATCATTGATCCTAAAACATCCGAATGACATTTATAATTTGTCTGTAAACAATGTGTATTAACTAATTCTTTAACTGATGCTTCTTATAAGGATTTGTTATTCTCAGATTGCTTCCTTACTTAATGATTCCATTACATTTGTCATCTCATTGGTATGATGAATATGGTTTACAAACATTGTATGAGTTTAATACTCTTTTAGGAAGACAAAATATTTTTGGCTACTTGGATTTTAGGAATTACAACATTGATAACTATTGCTACTTCAGTAACAGTATCAGCTGTAGCTCTAAGGAAGTTCGTACAGCTACCTTTGCTGATCAGTTATCTAAAAATACTTCTATTGCATTAGCTACTCAGGAGATTATAGATCGAAAATTAGAAAGCAAAGTTAATGCTTTGGAAGAGGCAGTTTTAGCAGTAGGGCAAGAGCTTGTGACTTTAAAGATAAAATTCACTCTCCGATGTCACTCTGAGTTTAAGTGGATTTGCCTCACTCCTTTGGGGGTAAATCAGTCTGTCCACTCTTAGGACAAAATAAGAAATAATATTCTTGGAATTTGGAATCATTCGGACTTGAGTATAGACCTTTCTAAATTACATCAAGAGATACAGGATATAATTATGGTTGAAAAGCAGTTTTAGTCCTCTGAATTGGCTAGTTACGTATTTAATAACTTCTCATCATTTGTCAACCAAAAGTCATTGGTGTCTATATTCATTAATGTGTGAATTTGTGGGACAGTAATTCTTGCGTTGCTATGCCTGCTTTCAATTATTTTCAAAGTGCTGAAGAAAAGTGTTTCTCAGCTCAACACCGATTTCCATGGGTTCCTGCTAAAAAATGAAAAAGGGGGAAATGTTGGGAGCCGGCCACAGAGCCCCACCTGAATGTTAGTGATCAGGGTGGGCTGTGGAGCCTGAGACCACTAGGATGTGTTCAGGAGTTGTTGACCCATTCCCTTCTCCTTTTTTTTGCCATTTAGTTTGTCTCATTAGAAGGAACTTTAATGATCTAGGCATGAAGCTCTGAGAGTATGACAGGCATGGCTTACTTTAGGAGTCCATTGTTCCTGTTTCTCACAGACTGCAGATTCAGCTTTAAACTTAAAACAGTTCAAACTCAGGTCACATTTGGGAGCCTTATATCTGGTACAAGCTTCTTTATAAGATTTAAAAGTATATTTGTAAAATTAGTACATACATGTGGAGAGCTGTTTTCAGCTTTAGATGGTACAGATGATTATCTAAAGTTACTAGAAATGGCCCAGCATGAACTTTGGACTGGGCCACATTCCTAAGGGCTCAGAGTGTACTTTGGACTGGGCTGCATACATTTAAACCTGTTTAAGCTACAGTTAGTGTAGAGTTTTTCTACTTATTATAGAAATTGAATTTCTTTTATTCATAGAAAGTATTATAGAGTAAGTTTTACTACGTCAGTGAATTATGTCAGTTCAAGCATGATCACACATGATATTTTGAGGTTTAATAAGAATACAGCTAACTTCAGAAATTTCATTGTTTCTATTTTCTACATTTGTGGTTTTGGTTTTAATAAAATTTACAGTATATATTTGGGTTTTATTTTAGAAGTTTTATTGCTGATTATCAGCTTTATATATTAGGATTAGGAGTTGGAAACTTTTATAGAAGTTAAAATAGATATATAGGATTTTAGAACAGCCATTTTGTTAAGAGATTGTAATCAATTGTTCCTAGAAACGGTCCAGCATGATCTTTTGACTGGGTCACATTCTTTAGGAACTGGTTTGGGCTACAATTAAGAGTTTCTATAGTGTGTAGAATTAGCATAAAATAGAAAGGAATTAGGATTTAAGTTGGTCATTAGGTGTTGTGTATGTATAAGTTTCAAAAGTTATTGATTATTAGAATATTATGATATTAGAATTGTTGATTGCTTTTGAGGAATATTAACCAAGCATGAGGAACAGTGAGATAATTTTGGAATCGTCCTTCCTCATGCTTGAGGAAACACCTGGTGGGTGGGGGATGCCCCTCCCCCACCTGACTTTGTATTCACGTGAATGTCTTGTGATTTAACCTGTGAAAATTTGGGGTAAAATGCTGACGGTTTTCCCCATTAAATGGCTTCTGCACTAGACAGAGTCCAGTCTCTTTCTTTCTCCCTCTGTCTCGTTCTTTCTCCCCCTGTCTCTTTCTTTCTCCAGAATAATCACCGATGCCAACACACCTCCCAGGGACCCCTTAAACCTCTCTGCAGGGGCAGGACCCTCAAAAGGGGTGGTGGTGTTGTTGAATATTATTTGGAGTAGGAATCCCCCTCTTTTACCCAGTCCAGAGAACAGGGGCACACTCATGTCCACCATGGACTTTAGCTACTCGGCTCAGGTGATCCTCTTGCTTGGGCCCACCAAGTGGCTGGAACCACAGGCTTCTGCCACCATGCCAGGCTAATATTTTGATTTATAGTTGATGGCCAAAGCAAGGTCTCGTCTCGGGTCCAGAGATGGTGTTGAACCCACAGGTTCAGGCCATTCACTCACCTGTGCCTCTGAAAGGCCGGGATGCCAGGCTGAGCCTCTGAACCTGGCCTGTGGTTGTGGTGATGGTGGTTGGTGTTAATATTCTAAGTCAGAGTCCTGCTCTGTTGCCCAGGCTGGAGAACACGGGATGGCCCATGACCACCACAACCAACACTGGCTGGGCTCCAGTGATCCTCCCACCACTGCCTCCCATGTGGTTGGAATGACAGGCATGTGGTACCACGCTTGTCTCATTTTTTTGGTTTCTTGTAGAGATGAACTTTCGCCAAGGTGCCTGGGCTGGGCTCAAACCCGGGTCTCAGGCCATCCTCTCGTCTTGACCTCCCAGAACATGGGAATGACAGGTGTGAGCCCCCACACACGGCCTCCACACCCTTCTTGGAACACCACTGTGACGTCTGTTCCCTTCTGATGACCTGGAACCCAGAGAGAGTGGCCAGTGTCACCTGCTGAGCCCTCCCCAGAGGGAGTGCCTGGCACAGGGCTGTGGCTCTGCCATGGCATCCACTCTCCACCTGCCGTGTTCCCCAGGGTTGATCCACCCACTCCTCCTAGGGTCCAAATAGGGGAAAGGGAGTGGATGACTCTCAAAACTTTTGGAGGGTGGGATGGCCAGGCGACTCACGCCTGTCTCCCGGCACTCGGGGAGGTCGAGATGGGAAGATAGCTGGATCCCAGGAAATCGAGACCAGGTTGGAAACCATAGCAAGTCCCCACCTCGACCTGAAGCAAAACCCCGGAAACCTTGGGTGAGGGCACACCTCACTGGGAGGATCACTTCAGGTCCAGAGTTCAAGATCAAGCTGGTAGACCAGGATGTTGACCAAATGGAATGTCTGTAATTGCAGCAGTTTGTGAGGCCCTGGCCAAGAGGATGGTCCAATTTGGGAGGTTTGAGAGGAGTCTTGGCAACCTAGTGAGAAAAGAAAAGAAAGAATGAAAGAATGAATGAAAGAAAGAAAGAAGAACAGAAGGAAGAAATCCATTCTCCTGCAATCCTTCTGCCCTCAGTCCTTCCCACTCACCCCCCCCCAACATGTGAAGGTCCCCCAAGCTTGGAACCTTTCAGTACCAATCACCCAGTGGCTGCCCCTGCTTTGGTGCAGGAATTCCTGAGACTCCCTGGTCAGGTTCCTGCTAGCTCTCCTCTTTGACGTGAGAAAATGTGCCCCAGGCAGGCTGACCCCTGACTCGGCAATGAGGACCTTCCACAAAGAAATGGCAGAATCACATCTGTCACCCGGGGACATTTATTCACCCCCAGACCCATTTTCTTTGGCTCTAAATCCTGTTGTCATTTGAATACGCCAGGTGCAGTTGAGAATCTGTGCATGATACTGATGTTTTTGGGAGACAGGGTCTGGCTCTGTGGCCACTGCTGGGGCTGGGGACACAACCTTCGTTCTCCACCAGCTTTGCAATTGCTGGCTTTGGTGATTCTCCTTTGTCAGCCTTTGGAGTGACCGGGACAACCATGACCCCAGACCACCTGTTTGAATGGTTGCAGAGACAGGGTCGCCCTGCATAGTCCTGGGGGACCTTGAACTCCTGGACTCCAGCCATCTACCTGCCTCGGCACGACAGAATGCTGGGAATCCAGGCATGGGCCACCACCTCCAGCCTTCTGGTTCGTTTTCACAAAGGATCAAGACTGGGCTCTAGGGCTCAGCCTCATCATCACAGTGAACTGGAGGAAAGGTCAGTGGCCAGCCCGAGCCCGCAGGTCTGAGATGCACCTGGACAACATGGTGAGAAGTCATCTCTACTCTCCATCCCAAATGAGGTAGGCATGGTGGTACATCACTGTCATTCCAGCTCCTCAGAAGTCTGGGGTAGAAGGCTCACCAGAGTCCCATGGGACGAGGTTGCAGTGCTGGGAGCAAGCCACAGCCCTCCAGCCTGGGCTATGGAGTGCAATTCTGACTCAAAAAAAGGAAAGAAAAGAAGACCTTCCATTGGTGAATGGAGTTGTGATCATTGTGAATAGACAGAGATCTTTGGAGAAGGAGGCCTCAACCTTGGGCCTAGATTTCCTGATGATGGTGATCAGCAGACAATTGGACTATGACTTTGGGAGGCTGAGATGGGGGACTGTTGGAGACCAAAAGTTCAGGACCAGTCTGGGCCACATAGCAAGACCACGTCGCTCCCTGGGACACCAACATTGGAGGCGAGCATGGTGGCACCCACGGTCCCAGCTACATGTAATGCAGTGGCCTCCATCCTGGCATGTTCCTTTGTATCACTCCTGCTGACAGAACTTGCGAATCCAAGCCGGGCACTGTGTCTCATGGTGATCAGCCATGTGCCTTGGGAGACCGAGGCAGGTGGCTGCCTGAGCCCAGGTGTCAGAGACCAGCCTGTGAGAAGAGGCCAGACCTCATCTTGGCGATAGGTCCCCAAAATCGAGTCAGGTTTGATGGCCCACGGTTTGAGTCCTGCCTGCTCAGGGGTGAGGAAAGAGGAATGCATGAGCCATGAGGGTCGAGGCCCCAGGTGCCACGATCGTGGTGCTGCACACCAGGCCAGCAGATAGAGACTCCAGTGAAAACAAGATGCCTCCCATGTATATCACAACAGGTGTCCGTGGGTCCACAGGGAATTGTCTGCATGGGAGGGGGACGATGGAGTGATCAGGAGAAGAAGGGGCCCTTCCCTAGCCCAAAAGTGGTAAACAGGTCTACCGGAACCTGGGCTGGCCACAGGGTTGCTGGACCACATTTGGATGGCTATGTGCCTGACTGCCACCCTAACTTGGGGCAATCTCTTCCATGAGCTCAAACGTGACTTTACCATGGGAAACGAGTGTGGATGGTGGAGGCAAGCCTTCTGCGATGTGTGCCTGAAGGCACTGGACAGACGTGCCCAGTGGCCACCTTTGAAACCTCCCATGAACGACAGGCAAGAAAGTGCCTCTTAATGTCCCAGTCCTGAGGGTGGCTCCTCGTGCTGTGTGGCAGGCATGGTGGTGGTGTTGGTTGTGGTGACTTTTATTCTTTGAAGTCAGAATTCCACACAAATGGCCACTGTGGAATCCATCTGCCGTGCTCAGGTGATCCTCCCACCTCAGCCCCTAGAGTGTATGGATCCACAGGCTTTCACCACCATGCCTGGCTAATATTTGGATTTAATTTTGATGCCTGTGATGAAGTCTCACCCAGTGTCTCAGCCTGTCTCGAAACTGCAGGCTCAGGTCCTCCACTTTCCTTGGCCTCCAAAGGGCCAGGATTCCAGGCTGAGCCCTGGAGCCCGGTCTGTGGTTGAGGAGGTGGTGGTTTGTATTATTTTTCTGATTCAGAGTCCTGCTCTGTCGCCCAAGTCAGATAGCAGGTGCCCACTCTCGGCCACTGCAGACTCCACTGATGGGACTCCGGCAATCCTTCTGTCATGGCCATCTGAGTGGCCAGAATGACAGGCATGCGTCACCATGCTCGGCTCATTTTGTTGGTTTACTGTAGAGATGAGGTCTCGCCAAGGTGCCGGGGCTGGTCTCAAACTTGTGGGCTCAGACGATCTTCTCACCTTGGCCTCCAAAAGGGCCGGTGTGACAGGCCTGATCACCCACACCTGGCGTTCATATCCCCTCTGGGTCTCACCACAAGGCCCACTCCCTTCAGAAGACCAGGGACCTGGAGAGGGCAGTCTGAGTTGCCTGAGTGAGTGCCTGGCACAGGGGGCATGTCTCTGCTGGGGCGACCACCCCTCTGCCACTTCATTCCCCAGGGTGGACTCGCTGGCTCCTCCCAGGTGATGCCTTGTGGAAAGGGAGGGTGTGATTTTCCAACCTCTGCTGTGACTGGGCCAGCTGGATGACTCCGCACTTGGGGAGGCCGAAAGGGGACAATGACTGAGGCCTGGTACCTGAGACCAGGCTCTACACCATAGCAAGCCCCCATCACGACCTCAAGCAAAACCCAAAATACTTTGCATGAGGGCAGTCCTCGGCAGGAGGATCGCCTTAAGCCCAGAGTTCAAGACCAGGCAGGAAGACCAGGATCTCAACCAAATGGAAAGCAACTGTGATGTCAGCAGTTTGGGAAGCCCTGACCGAGAGGTTGGTCCAAGTTGGGCAGTCTGAGAGTAACCTGGGCAACCTAGTGAGGAAAGAAAAGAAAGAAAAGAAAGAGCCGGGCTTAGTGGTTCATTCTGTAATCCCGCACTTTGGGAAGCTGAGTTGAGTGGATTGCCTGAGACTGCGGGTTCGAGACCCGCCTGGGCAACTTGGCGATACCTTCTCTCTACAATAAAACAAAAACATTAGCCGGGTGCGGTAGCGTGTGTCTGTAGTTCCAGTTACTTGGAAGTCTGAGGCGGAAGGATTGCCAGAGCCCCGCAGGTCGAGGCTGCGGTGGCCGGGAGCAGCCACTGCACTCCAATCTGGGTGACAGAGTGAGACTCCAACTCAAAAAAAAAAGGAAAAGAAAGAAACACATTCTCCTGCAAACCTTCTGCACTCAGTGCTTTCTCCCCACACATGTGAGAGTACCCTAATCTCAGCATCTTCCAGACTCAACCCCCCCAATGGCTGCCCCTGCTTTGGTGCGGGAGTTCTCATGACTCCCTTTCCAGGTTCCTGGCAGCTCTACTCTCCGAAGTGAGAAATGTGCCCCAGGAAGGCCAACACTCCGAATGGGCAAAGAGGACCATTCACGAAAAAAGACCAGGAACACATCCCTCACCCAGGGACATTTCTTCCCCCCAAACCTATTTTTCCTGGCTCAAAATCTAGTTGCACTTTGAACACACCATGCACAGTTGAGAATTTGTGTACGATCCTGATATTTTTGGAGAAATAATCTGTCTCTGTGGCCCAGGCTGGGTCCCGGGGATATGACCGTCGTTCACTGCCAGCCTCAAAATCATGAGCTCTGGAGAACCTCTAGCCTCCCGAGTGGCCGGGATGACAGGCACCATGATCCCAGTTCCCCTGTTTGGATGGGTGCAGAGATGGGGTATCCATTCATGGCCCAGGCTGGCCTTGAGCACCTGGGCTCCAGCCATCCTTCAGCCTCGGCCTCCCAGTGTACTGGGATTCCAGCTGTGGGCCACCATGTCAGAACATCTGGTTCATTTTCAACGAAGGTTTGAGGCTGAGCTCTGGGGATCAGCTTCATTATTCCAGCATATGGGAAGGCTGAGGCCAGCAGTTGGCCCGAGCCCACAGCTCAGAGACTTGCCCAGGCAACTTGGTGAGACCTCATCTCTACCCTTCATCCCAAATGAGCCGGGTGTGTGGGGTGCACCTGTAATTCCATCTCCTCAAAAGGCCAGGCATGATGGCTCACTGGAGCCTGGCGGGCCAAGGCTGCAGTGGCCGGACATGAGCCACCGCCCTCCAGTCTGGGTGAAGAGTTAGATTCCAACTCAAAAAAGAAAGAAAGAAGAGCATCCATTTGTGTATGGAGTTGAGATCATCATGAACAGACAGAGATCATTGGGAAAGGAGGCCACAGCCTTGGGCGTAGAGTTCCTGAAAGAGAGTGGATCAGCAGACCTATCAGGCTGTGGCTTTGGGAGCCAAGGCAGGGGAATGCTGGACCCCAGAAATTTGAGACCAGCCTAGGACACATTGCGAGGCCTCGTCGTTTCCTAGAATGCAAGCTCTTGTGTCACATTTGTTGGTGCCCACGTTCCCAGCTACTCAGAATACAGAGACTTTCGTCCTGGGGCATGCCTTTGCGTTGCCCTCAATGACAGAATGTGCTAGTCCACGCCATGCTCCGTGGCTCAGGAACATCAACCCTGGGCCCTGAGAGACTGAGGTGGAAGGATGTCTTAGGCCTGGGGTCAGAGACCAGCCCTGGTGATGTGGGCAGACCTCGTCTCAGTGAGAGGACCCCAAAATCATGTTGGGGATGGTGGTCATGGAGTCCAGGCTGCTCAGGGGCTGAGGCAAGAGGACCCCCTGAGCCCCACAGGATGAGGCCCTGGAAGCCATGATCAGGGGGTGTCACACCCCAGCCCAACTGACAGAGACTTCAGTGACAAAAATGATGCCTCCAATGTGCATCATGATGGGCGTCCATGGCTACCCAGGGAAAGGTCCACCTTGGCATGGGATGATGGAGTTATTGGGAGAGGAAGGGGCCCTTCTCTCACCTGAAGATGGTAGACAGTTTGACCAGAATGTGGGCTGGCCACGGTGTTGCTGGACTGCTTTGATCACTTTGTGCCCCACTGCCACACTACATCTGGTCAGTCTGTTCCACGAGCTCACAGGCATGTTTCTTGTGGGGCACGAGTGTGTACGGTGTAGGCAGTCCTTCTGTGCCATGTCACTGAAGGCACAGGACAGATGAACCCTGTGGCCACCTTTGAAAACTCCCATGAACGACAGGCCAAAAAGTAGCTTTTCGTCCCCCATTCCTGAGGGCGAATCCTTGCACTGTATTGCAGGGGTGGTGATGGTGAGTAATATTATTTGTTGTCAGAATCCCAGTGTGTCACCCAGACTGGAGACCAGGGTCATTCAGACGCCCACCATGGATTCCACCTGCCTGGCTCAGATGATGCTCCCACGTAGTACCCGGAGTTGTCGGAACGACAAGAATGAGCCAACATGCTTGGCTCATTTTTTGACTTCTTTTAGAGATGAGGTCTCGCCAAGGTGCCCAGGCTGGTCTTGAACCCAGGTGCTCAGGGCATCCTCTTGCCTCGACCTCCCAGAGTGTGGGGAATACAGGTGTGAATCCCCATGACCAGCCTCCACACCCCTCTTGGGGTGCCACAGTGACACCCTCTCCATCCAATGACCCAGGACCCCAGAGATGTTAGCTGCAGTGGCCTGCTGAGACCTCCCTGGGGGAAGCACCTGGCACAGGGGCATGATTCCCTGGGGCACCCACCCCTCCTCCCGCCTGGTTCCCCATGGTGGACCCACTCGCTCCCCCCAGTGGACACCTCTGAGAAAGGAAGGACATCACTCTCAAACCTTTGGGAGGTGGGGACAGCCAGGTAACTCATGCCTGTATCCTCAGCACTCGGGAAGGCCTAGATGAGAAAATGGCCAGATCCTGAGAGCTTGATACCAGGATGGACACCATAGTAAGCACCCACCTCGACTCCAGGCAAAACCCAGAAAACCTTGGGTGAGGGCAGGCCTCAGCAGGAGGATTCAAGACCAGGCTGGAAGACAAGGATGTCCACCCAATGTCAAGCCTGTGATCACAGCAGTTTAGGAGGCCTGGGCCAAGAGAATGGCCCATTGTTGGTCTGAAAGCAGCCTGGGAAACCTAGTGAGGAAAGAAAAGAAAGAAAGTAAAAAAGAAAGAAAGAAAGAAAGAAAGAAAGAAAGAAAGAAAGAAAGAAAGAAAGAAAGAAAGAAAGAAAGAAAGAAAGAAAAAAGAAAGAAAGAGGACCTTCCCCGAAGAACGGCCAGGGACACATTCCTCACCCAGGGACTTTTCTTCTCCCTCAATCCCATTTTTCCTGGCTCTAAAGCCAGTCGTCCTGCAAACACACCACATGCAGTTGAGAAGCTGTGTACGATTCTCATGTTTTTGGAGCAGTGTCTGGCTCTGTGGCCCAGGCTGTGACCCAGGGACAGGACTGTCATTCACTGCCAGCCTCAACATTGCAGGCTCTGGCAATCTTCCTGCCTCAGCCTCTGGAGTGGCCGAGGCATTGCCCCTGCTGACAGTACGTGTGAGTCCAGGCCAGGCACTGTGTTGCATGGCCTTCTGTCCTGCAACCTAAGAGTTCCAGGTGGGAGACTACCTAAGCCCAGGGTTCAGAGACCAGCCCAGTGGGCAGACATCGTCTCGGTGAAAGGTCCCAAAATTCATGGTTGGAGTAGTTGTCCTGCGACTCCCGGTTGCTCGCAGGCCAATCTGTGAGGACAGACTGAGCCCCACAGGTTGAGACCCCAGGAGCCATGATCATGCCACTGTGCCCCAGACTGGCCGGCCGAGTCTTCAGTGAAAAATAAGATACCTCCCATGTGTGTCACAACAGACATCCACGGTTCACCAGGTAAAAGTCTGCATAGGTGGTGATCGATGGTGTGATTGGGAGAGGAAGGGCCCCTCCACACGCCAGAAGGTGGCAGACAGGGTGACCAGTTCCAGGGCTGGTGGCAGCATTGTCAGACCACCTTGATCATTCTGTTCCCGATGGACGACCTAGCTCTGGGCTATCTGTTCCATGAGCTCACACATGTCGTTCCTGTGGGTCACAAATGTGGAGGCAGGCCTTCTGGGGTGCATGGCAGAAGGTGTGGGATGGACATGCCCGATGGCCACCTTTGAAAACTCCCAAGAACGACAGGCAAGTAAGTGCATTTTCCTCTCCCATCCCTGAAGGTGACTCTTCACACAGGGTAGCAGGGGTGGTGGTGGTGGTGATTATCATTATTTGGAGTTGGATTCCTGCTTTGTAAGACTGGAATGCAGGGGCATGCTCACAGCCACCATGGACTCTACTGGCCGTGCTCAGGAGATCCTCCCACCTCCATCCCCAGAGTGGGTGAAACCATAGGCCTGTGTCACCACGCACAGGTAATCTTTGGATTTATTTTTTATGGACAGTACAAGGTCTCACACCTTTTCCCAGGATGGAGTCGAACCACAGACACCTGCTGTCAACTAGCCTGGGTCTCTGAAGGGCCAGGATGCCAGGATCAGCCCAAGAGCCCGACCTGTGGTTGTAGTGGTGGTTGGTATTATTATTCTGAGTCAGAGTCTTGCTCTGTTTCCCAGGCCGTAGCACTGGGGCCTGCTCTTGGCCACTGAAGCCTCAACTGTCAGGGCTCCAGTGATCCTCCTGCCATGGCCTTGTGAGTGGCCAGATAGAAAGGCCTATGCCAACAGGCTTGGCTCAATTATTTGACTTTTATATAGAAGAGGTCTCACCAAGGTGTCTGGACTGGTCTCAAACCCAGCTCAGGACATCCTCTCACATTGGCCTATGAGAGTGCTGGGATGACAGGTGTGATCCTCCATGCCTGGTCTCCACAGCACTCTCAGGGACCACGGCGAGGCTCATTAACTCTGATGACCCAGGACTCCCAAGTGGGTGGCCGGAATTTCAGCCGAGCCAATCACAGTGGGAATGCCTGGCACATGGATGTGTCTCTACCAGGGCGACCACATTTTATCCCACCTTGTTCCCCAGTGGGGACCCAATCACCCCTCCCATTGGGTGCCTCAGTGAAAGGGAGGGCAGGCATGAGTCTCAAACCTTCAATGCGGTGGGATGCCTGGACAAATCATGTCTGTCTCCTTGGCACTCGGGGAGGCTGACATGGAAAGTTAGCCAGAGCCTGGGAACTCGAGACAAGGTTTGTCACCATAGCAAACCAACACCTCTACCCAAGCAAAACCAAGAAAACATTGGGTGATGGCAACCCTCGGGGGGAGGATCACCTCTGGCCCATAGTTCAAGACCACAAGGAAGACCAGGATGATGACCAAATGGAAAACCTGTGGTTGCAGCAATTTGGAAGGCCCAGTCCATGAGGATGGCTTGAGTTGGGTGATTTGAGGACAGCCTGCGTAACCTAGTGAGGAAAGAAAAGAAAGACAGAAAGATAGAAAGAAAGGGAAGAAAGAAGGAAGAAAGAAAGGAAAGAATGAACAAAGGGAAGGAAAGAAGGAAGAAAAGAAAGAAAGAAATCCATTCTCCTGCAAACTTTCTCCCCACAGTCCTTCCCCCCACCCTCTCACATGTGAGGGTCCCCCAAGCTCAACACCTTTCAACCCCACACCTCCCCAAATGGCTGCCCCCACTTTGATATGGGAATTCCCACACTACCTGGCCGGGTTCCTACCGGCTGTCCTCTCTGAGGTGTGAAATGTGCCCAAGGCAGGCAGACACTCCATCTCGGCTACGAGGACCTTCCTCCAAGAAAGGCCAGGGACACATTCTTCACCTGGGGACATTTCTTCTCCCTCAATTCCATTTTTCATGCCCCTAAAACCAATGACCCTGTGAACAAACCACATGCAGTTGAGAAGCAGTGTACGATTTTCAGGTTTTTGGAGACAGTGTCTGGCTCTGTGACCCAGGCTGGGACCCAGGGACAGGACCTCTGTTCACCACCAGCCTCAAAATAGTGGGATCTGGAGCTCTTCCTGCCTCAGTCTCCGGAGTGGCCAAGGCATCACCCCTGCCAACAGTACATATGAGTCAAGGCCAGGCACGGTGGCACACGGCCTTCAGCCCCATGCCCTGGGAGTTCCAGGCAGAAGGCTACCTAAGCCCAGGGTTCAGAGACCAGCACGGGCAAAGTGGCCAGACATCATCTCAATGAAAGGTTCCTAAAATCGTGTCTGGCGTGGTTGTTCCTGGACTCCCAGTTGCTCACAGGCCAAGGTGTGAGGACAGCCTCAGCCCTGCAGGTCGAGACCCCAGGAGCCACCATCATGCCACTGTGGCCCAGACTGGCCGATTGAGTCTTCAGCAAAAAATATGAATCCTCCCACGTGCATCAGGATGGCATCCATGGTTCCCCAAGGAAAGGTTCGCATGGGTGGGGGACGATGGGAAAATCAGGTGAGGAAGGAGCCCTCCCCCCACCTGAATGTGGCAGACAGGGTGACCCAAACCTGGTCTGACTATGGCGTTGTGGCAGAGCCTTAAAGGCTCTGTGCCTGGCAACCGCCCTAGCTCAGCACCATCTCTTCCATGAGCTTACATGCATCTTTGCCATGGAACACGTTTGTGGACCATGGAGTCAGTCCTTCTGGAATGCAAGGCCAAAGGCATGGGACGGACATAACCAGTAGCCACCTTTGAAACCTCTGACAAGCGACAGCCTGGAAAGTGCCTTTTCCTCTCCCATTCCTGTGGGTCTCTTCTCGCCCTGGGTGGCAGAGGTGGTGGTGGTGATTATTATTTGGAGTCAGAATCCCACTCTGTCACTCAGGTCAGAGTGCAGGGGCATGCTCACTGCCTCTGCAGACTCCACCTGCCAGGCTCATGCAATCCTCACTCCTTGGACACCAATTGGCTGAAACGACAGGTCTGCACCACCACACCTGGCTAATCTTTGGATTGATTTTTGATGGTGGAGATAATGTCTTGCCCCATTTCCTGGGCTGCTGTTGAACCCAAAGCCTCAGGTCGTCCAATCACCTGGTCATCCGAATGGCTGGGATTCCAGGCTGTGCCCCTGAGCCCAGCCCGTGCTTGTGGTGATGGTGGTGCTTGGTATTATCATTCTGAGTCGGAGTCCCACTCTGTCACCCAGGCCAGAGTGCAGAGGTCTGCTATCAGCCACCTCAACATCCACCGCCGGGACTCCAGCAATCTTTCTGCCATGGCCTCCTGAGTGTACAGAACAACAGGCATACACCACCATGCTCAGCTCATTTTTTGGCTTCTTGTAGAGATGAGATCTCACCATGGTGCCTGGGCTGGGCTCAAACCTGGGGGCTCGGGCCATCCTCTCACCTCACTCTCCCAGAGTGCTTGGATGACAGGCATGAGTCTTCGAGCCTGGCCTCCACAACCCTCTCGGGGTCCAAATGTGAGACCAGCTCCCATCTAACAACCTGGAATACCAGAGAGGACATCTGGAGTTGCTCTCCGAACCACCCCAGGGAGTGACTGGTGAAGGGGTGTGTCTGTGAGGACAACAACATCACCACCCAGCTGTTCCCCAGGGAAGACCTGCCTTGGGGAAAGGGAAGGTGTGACTCTCAAACCTTTAGTGGGGGGGGGCGAGGACAGCCGGGCAACTCTTGGCTGTCTCCTTGAAAGTTGAGGAGGCTAAGAAAGGAAGATGGCCAGAGCCCGGGATATGGAGACCACTCTGGACAACATAGCAAGCCCCCACCTTAACCACAAGCAAAACTCAGAAAACCGTGGGTGAGGGCAGGCCTTGGCAGGCAGATTGCCACCAGCCCATAGTTCAAGACCAGGCAGAAAGATCAGTATGTTGACCAAATGGAAAGCCTGGGATTGCCACAAATTGGGAAGACTAGGAGGTGAGGATGGCCTGAGTTGGGTGATTTGAGTTCAGCCTGGGTAACCTAGTGAGGAAAGAAAAGAAAGAAAGAAAGAAAGAAAGAAAGAAAGAAAGAAAGAAAGAAAGAAAGAAAGAAAGAAAGAAGGGAAGGAAGGAAGGAAGGAAGAAAAATGAAAGAAAGAAAGAAATTCATTCTTCTGCAAACATTCTGCCCTCAGTTCTTCCCCCTCAGCCCCCTCACATGCGAGGGTTCACCAAGCTCGGCACCTTCCAATCCCAAATCCCCCCCAGTTCCCGTCCTAGCATTGGTGTGGGAATTCCTTAGGCTCCCTGGCTGGGTTCATGCCGGCTCTCCTCTCCAAGGTCAGAAATGTGCCCCTGGCAGTCTGACCCTCCAACTTGGCAATGAGGACATTGCCTCAAAAAAGTCAAGGATCACATCCAGCACTTGTGGACATTTCTTCCCCCTAATCCAATTTTTTCCTGGCTCTAAAGCCAGTTGCCCTGTGAAAAAAGCAAGCACAATTGAGAATATGTATGATTCTGATGTTTTTGGAGACAGGGATTGGCTCTGTGTCCAAGCCTAGTGTCCGGGGACATGACCATCGTTGACCACCAGCCTTGAAATTGCAGGCTTTGTTGATACTCCCACCTCAGGCTCCAGAGTGGCCAAGACGATGGGCACCTCGACACCAGATCCCTGTTTGTATGGCTGTGGAAATGGGGTCTCCCTATGTGGTCTGGGCTGGCCTTAGGCTCCTGGGTCCCAGCCATCATCCTGCTTTGGGTTCCAAGAGAATTGGGATTCCATGCATGGGCTGCCATGGCAGGAATACTGATTCGTGTTGAATGAAGGATCAAGGCTGGGCTCAGGGGCTCAGCTTTGTCATTCCAGCACTTTGGGAGGCCAAGACCAGCAGCTGACTCAAGCCCACTGGCCGAGACCTGCCCCCGCTTCTTGGTGAGACATCATTTATACCATCACAAATGATCCGGGCATGGTGTCATGTGCCTGTCATTCCAGCTCCTTGAAAGGCCATGGAAAGGTTTGCTGGAGCCCAGCAGGCTGCGGCTGCAGTGTCCAAGAGAGAGCCACTGACCTCCAGCCTGGCTGAAGGAGTGAGACTCCAACTCAATGAAAAAAAGGAAAAAAAAGAAGAGCATCCATTTGTGTATGGAGTTTGGATCATCATGAACAGACAGAGAACATTTGGGAAGAAGGCCTCAGATTGGACCTAGAGTTCCTGAAAGATGGTAGATTGGCAGACAATCGTGCTGTGGCTTATGGAGGCCAAGGTGGGGGACCACAGGGGATTGGGTTTCGAGACCAGCCTTGATGACATAGCGAGACCTTGTCACTAACTAGAATGCAAACAGTGGAATCACACGTGATGGCTCCCGTAATCCCAGCTACATGCAATGTAGTGGCCTCAGTCCTGGGCCATTCCTTTACATCAACCCCACTGACAGTAGGTGCAAGTCCAGGCCAGGTACTGTTGCTCACGGCTTTCAGCCCCATGTCCTGGGAGGCCGAGGCGGGAGTCTGCCTGAGCCCAGGGTTCGGAGATGAGCCCAGGCAAAGTGACCAGAACTTGTCTCAGTGAGAGGTTCCCAACATGGAATCTGTTCTGGTGGTCTCCGGTATCCCAGCTGCTCATGGGCTGAGGTGTGAGGACAGCCTAAGCCCTGCAGGTCGAGGCCCTGGGAACCACGATCGTGCAACTGTGTCCCAGACCAGCCAACTGAGTCTATGGTGGCAAATAAGACACCTCCCATGTGAGTTATGATGGAATCCACGGCTCCCCAAGGAAAGGTTCATGTGAGTGTGGGACGATGGGGAGATCAGGAGAGGAAGGAGTTCTCCTCCCACCTGAAGGTGGCAGACAGGGCGACCACAACCTGGGCTGGCTGTGGCATTGCAAGACTGCCTTAAACTCTCTGTGTCCAATGTCCACCCTAACTTGGGGTCATCTCTTCCATGAGCTTACACGTATCTTTGCCGGGCAACATGATTGTGGATGGTGGAGTCAGTCCTTCTGGAACACAAGGCCAAAGGTGTTGGACGGATGTGACCTCTAGCCACCTTTGAAACTTCCCATGAGCAACAGGCTGGAAAGTGGCTTTTCCTCTCCCATCCCTGTGGGTGTCTTCTCGTGCTGAGTGGCAGTGTTTGTGGTAGGGGTGGTGATGATGATTATTATTTGAAGTCAGAATCCCATGCTGTCACTCAAGTGGGAGTGTAGGGGCAAGCTTACTGCCTCTGTGGATTACACCTGTCAGGCTCAGGAGGTCCTCCCTCCTCGGACCTCAATTGGCTGAAAACACAGGCCTGCCCCACCATGCCTGGCTAATCTTGGATTTGTTTTTGATGGTGGAGATAAGGTCTTGCCCCATGGCCAGGCTGCTGTTGAACCCACAGCCCCAGGTC
>NW_007252975.1:5504-6207 GCF_000164805.1 Carlito syrichta | reverse complement strand
CCTGATGACAGGCGTTAGCCCCCATGCCCGGCCACCACAACCCTCTCAGGGTCCAAACGTGAGGCCAGCTCCCTTCTGATGACCCATGACCCTGGAGGGGCCATCTGAAGTCAATCTCTGAATCCCCCAAGTGAAGCACCTGGCACAGGGGTGTGTCTCTGCAGGTTTGCCCAGACCACCACCTGCCTGTTCCCCAGGGTAGGCTTGCTCTTTCCTCCCAGGGCCACCTTGGGGAAAGGGAGGGAGTGACTCTCAAACCTTCAGAAGTCATAGACAGTCGAGCAAATCACGGCTGTCTCCTTGGCACTTGAGGAGGCTAAGATAGGAAGATGGCTGGAGCCCAGGATCTTGATACCAGTTTGAACACCATAGGAAGCCCCCACCTGGACCGCAAGCAAAACCCAGAAGACCTTGGGTGAGGGCAGGCCTCGGCAGGCAGATCACAATCAGCCCACAGTTCAAAACCAGGCAAGACCAGGATGTTGACCAAATGGAAAGCTTGTGATGGCAGCAATTTGAGAGGACCAGGCCGAGAGGATGGCCCAAATTGGATGGTTTGAGAGCAGCCTGGGCAACTTAGTGAGGAAAGAGAAAGAAAGAAAGAAAGAAAGAAAGAAAGAAAGAAAGAAAGAAAGAAAGAAAGAAAGAAAGAAAGAAAGAAAAGAAATTCTCCTGCAAACCTTCTGCCCTCAGTTCTTCCTCC
>NW_007252975.1:0-5484 GCF_000164805.1 Carlito syrichta | reverse complement strand
CGGACCTCAATTGGCTGAAAACACAGGCCTGCCCCACCATGCCTGGCTAATCTTGGATTTGTTTTTGATGGTGGAGATAAGGTCTTGCCCCATGGCCAGGCTGCTGTTGAACCCACAGCCCCAGGTCATCCACTCACCTGGTCATCCAAAGGTCTGTGATCCCAGGCTGTACCCCTGATCCTGTCTTGTGATTGTGGTGGTGGTGCTTGGTATTATTATTCTGAGTCATAGTCCTGCTCTGTCACCCAGGCCAGTGCACCAAGGACTGTTATCAGCCACCTCCACTGCTGGGACTCCAACCATCCTTCTGCCATGACCTTCTGAGTGTATAGAATGAGAGGCATGCACGACCACACTCAGCTCATTTTTTGGCTTCTTGTAGAGATGAGGTTTCACCACGGTGCCCAGGCTGGACTCGAACCCAGGGTCTCATGCCATCCTCTCACTTTGGCCTCCCAGAGTACCCTGATGACAGGCGTTAGCCCCCATGCCCGGCCACCACAACCCTCTCAGGGTCCAAACGTGAGGCCAGCTCCCTTCTGATGACCCATGACCCTGGAGGGGTCATCTGAAGTCAATCTCTGAATCCCCCAAGTGAAGCACCTGGCACAGGGGCGTGTCTCTGCAGGTTTGCCCAGACCACCACCTGCCTGTTCCCCAGGGTAGGCTTGCTCTTTCCTCCCAGGGCCACCTTGGGGAAAGGGAGGGAGTGACTCTCAAACCTTCAGAAGTCATAGACAGTCGAGCAAATCACGGCTGTCTCCTTGGCACTTGAGGAGGCTAAGATAGGAAGATGGCTGGAGCCCAGGATCTTGATACCAGTTTGAACACCATAGGAAGCCCCCACCTGGACCGCAAGCAAAACCCAGAAGACCTTGGGTGAGGGCAGGCCTCGGCAGGCAGATCACAATCAGCCCATAGTTCAAAACCAGGCAAGACCAGGATGTTGACCAAATGGAAAGCTTGTGATGGCAGCAATTTGAGAGGACCAGGCCGAGAGGATGGCCCAAATTGGATGGTTTGAGAGCAGCCTGGGCAACTTAGTGAGGAAAGAGAAAGAAAGAAAGAAAGAAAGAAAGAAAGAAAGAAAGAAAGAAAGAAAGAAAGAAAGAAAGAAAGAAAGAAAGAAAGAAAGAAAGACAGAAAGAAAGAAAGAAAGAAAGAAAGAAAGAAAGAAAGAAAGACAGAAAGAAAGAAAGAAAGAAAGAAAGAAAGAAAGAAAGAAAGAAAGAAAGAAAGAAAGAAAGAAAGAAAGAAAGAAATTCTCCTGCAAACCTTCTGCCCTCAGTTCTTCCTCCCCACACCCTCACATGGGAGGGTCCACCAAGCTTCTCACCTTCCAGCCCCAAATCCCCTCCAGTTCTTGTCCTCGAATAAGTGTGGGAATTCCCTTGGCTCCCTGGCCAGGTTTATGCTGGCTTTCCTCTCTTAGGTCAGAAATGTGCCCCTGGCAGTCTGACCCTCTGACTCAGCAACAAGGACCTTCTGCCACAAAAGCCCATGAATACATCCATCACCCATGGACATTTCTTCCCCCTAATCTGATTTTTTCCTGGCTCTATAGCCAGTTGCCCTGTAAAAAAAAAAAACACATGCAGTTGAGAATCTGTACAATTTTGATGTTTTTGGAAACAGGGCATAGCTCTGTGGTTCAGGGTGGCACCCGGGGACATGACCCTCATTCACTGCCAGCCTTCAAATCTTGGGCTCTGTCAATCCTGCCGCCTCAGGCTCCAGAGTGGCCGAGACAACAGGCACCTTTACACCAGAACACTTGTTTGGATGGCTGCAGAGATGGGGATCTCCCTGTGTGCCCAGACCTGGCCTTGGGCTCCTGGGCTCCAGCCATCCTCCTGCCTCGGGCTCCCAGAGAATTGGGATTCCACACATGAGCAGCTGCACCAGGCATGCTGGTTCATTTTGGATGAAGGATCGAGGCTGGGCTTGGGGGCTCAGCTTCATCATCCCAGCACTTTGGAAGCCCAGACAAGAGGCCGGCCTAACCCACTGGTCAAGACCTGCGCCCACAACTTGGCAAGACCTCGTTTATACATTCCATCCCAAATGAGCCGGGCATGGTGTCACATGCCTGTCATTTTGGCTCCTTGAAAGGCCATGGAAAGGCTCACCGGAGCATGAAAATCCACAGCAGCAGTGTCCGGGAGTGAACCACCATCCTCAAGCCTGGCTGACAGAATGAGACTTTGACTCTACAAAAAAAGGAAAAAAGGGAAAAAAAGAAGAGCATCCATTTGTGTATGGAGTAGGGATCATCGTGAACAGACAGAGAACATTTGGGAAGGAGGCCCCAGATTGGGCCTAGAGTTCCTGAAAAATGGTGGATAGGCAGACAATCGTGCTGTGGTTTATGGCGGCCAAGGTGGGGAAGCACTTGAGATTGGGGTTTCAAGATCAGCCTTGGCAATGTAGCGAGACCTCATTGCTAACTGGAATCCAAAGAGGGGATTTGCATATGGTGGCACCCACAGTCCCAGTTACATGGATTGCAGTGGCTTCGGTCCTGTGGCATTCCTTTGCATAGCCCCCACTGACAGTATGTGTGAATCCAGGCCAGGCACTGTTGCAAACGGCCATCAGCCCCATGCCCTGGGAGGTCGAAGCAGGTGTCTGCCTGAGCCCAGGGTTTGGAGACAAGCCCAGATGAAGTGACCAGACCTTGTCTCAGTGAGAGGTCTCCAAACTCGAGTCTGGAGTGGTAGTCCCCAGAGCCCTGGCTGCTCAGGAGCTGAAGGGGAGGACTGCCTTAACCCCACAGGTTGATGTTCCAGGATCCATGATCATACTGCCATGTCCCAGATTGTCTGACGGAGACTCTGGTGACAAAAATGATGCCTCCATGTGCATCACAACTTGCGTCCACGGCACTGAAGGAAATGGCCACGTGGTCTGCAGAAAATGGGGAGATCGGGATAGGAAGGGGCCCTCTCCATGCCTAAAGTTGGCAGACAGGGCAACAGGAACCTGGGATGGCCATGTAATTGCTGGACTGCCTTGAACGATTGTTACCTGATGGTGGCCCTAGCTCAAGGCTGTCTGTTCTGTGAGCTCACATGCATCTTTGTTGTGGGACACAAATGTGGCCAGTGGAGGCCAGCCTTCTGGGGCACGTGGCCAAAGGTGAGGGACGGACCTGCCTGGTGGCCACCACTGAAACCTCTCATGAATGAGTTTAGAAAGTACCTTTTCTTCTCCCATCCCTGAGGGTGTCTCTTCATGCTGGATGGCAGGGATGGTGGTCTTGGTGATTATTATTATTTGGAGTCAGAATCCCACTCTGTCACACAGGTCAGAGTGCAGAGGCATGCTCACTGCCTCTTCATACTCCAGTTGCCGGACTCAGGAGATCCTCCCACCTTGGACACCAAGTGGCTGGAACCACAGGCCTGCGCCACCATGCTAGACTAATCTTTAGATTTATTTTTAATGGTGACATTGAGGTTTTTCCCCATTTCCCCAGTTGCTGTCGATCACACAGCCTCAGGTCATCCACTTGCCTGGGCATCTGAAGGGACAGGATGACAGGCTGAGCACCTGAGCCCTGCCTGTGGTTGTGGTGGTGGTGGTGGTGGTTGGTATTTTTATTCTGAGTCGGAGTCCCTCTCTGTTGCCCAGTCTGGAATTAAGTGTCCCACTCTCAACCTCCATGGCCTCCACCAGCTGGGGTCTGGTGATCCTCCCTCTCCACCCTCCCAAGTGGCCAGAATGATGGCACATGCCACCATGCCCAGTTAATATTTTGGCTTCTTGTAGAGACAAGGTCTTGCCATGGTGCCCAGGCTGGTATCGAACATGGGGGTTCATGTAATCCTTTCGCCTCAACCTCCCAGATGACCAGAATGACAGGTGTGAGTCCTTGCACCTGGCCTCCAAACCCCACTCAGGGCCCCAACAAGAGGTCCGCTCACTTCCAATGACCTGGTGTCAGGAGTCAACCATAGAGGCCTTCACATTGACAGGATCCAGAAAGCCAATAACCCCAGGTTGCAGGGCAATTCTAGGTAGCTATTGACCCTGCTTCTACTACTCATCTTATGTTTGCCTCGGTACCTGGAGAGTTGGGAGATAAAAAAAAAAAAATTGTAGTCCCTTAAAAGAATCTATTAGTAGAAACAAGCAATGAGTGAAATGGAAACTTTTCTGCTGAGATATGACCCTCAATTTGAATATCTCTGTCCCTGCCCTTTTGGTGCTTTAACCTGCCACAAGATTAGAAACGGTGGGTGGCAATCTCCTAACCCTGGGAGCCTTAGGTTGACTGTACGTCAGTGCTCTCCTTATCTCTCTCAGGGGACTATGGATGCAAATTATAAGCATCATGTTTAGTATCATAATAGGCTTATTAACTTTAGTTTTTTAAAGTTGGTTTCTAATTAGAGAGCTTTGGGGATGTTGTTTTCATTTTGCTAATTGTGAAGTGTTATATAGGTATTTATAGCATAATGAAAAAAGATTGTTGTGATGATTGCAAGTGTTTTAATTTTAGGTGCAGTCATTTATGCAAGAAAACAGATGGATGGCCGTATAATTTGCAGTATACACAAACTTTTTGCATTTTAGAGTAGATGATTAATATAGAAAGGTTGAAATAGTAGAATAGGCTTTGTAATAGTGTATAGAAAAAATAAAATGTTAGGAAATCATAAGTTAGTCATTAGGTTGCTAACAGTTTAGATGGTTAGGGAGAATAATTACAAAAACACGTTGTGAAAAAAATTACTTGCTTTAAAGACTCTATCAGTGGATACATTGTCACAAATTTGAGGGAAGACAGACAGTATTTCATCACCATTAGAACAAACATCAAAAAAAAAATAAAGACGTCTGAGTTTTAAGGCCAAACTGTATGTAACTTAAAGTATAAAAAAACTGAAAAGAAAAATAGATGGGCAGATGTCCTGCACAACATCAGAGTCAGTGTCGAAGTTTTCTCCCATGCTGACACCGTTCCTCCTTCAGGAAGCCCTGACCTGCTGGAGCGGGACCCTGGCAAGTGGTGCCTGAACAGGGACCTGAAAGTAAAGCCTTTATTTAATCTGAACAGATAAAACCTTGCCTAGGGTGCTGCAGACCCCTTGGTAGAGCAAAGCTAAGAAGGGTAAGCAGTTTTAAAGCCATGATATGAACATGGGTCAGAGAAAATTTAAAGACAAAAAAAGTGTTCATAAGTATGTTGATGCATATGCACTCTAAAAGAGGAATTAAAACTCCCTCTACACGATTATCTTACTTTCTACATTTTGTGTAAGAACAGTGCCCCTGGTTCCCTGAAGAAAGCATCATTAGTTCAGAAACATAGACAAAGATTGGAGAAAAATTGAAAGTTTATTACACTCTCCATGATCTGGAACGAACTCCTGTAGACACTTTTGCATTATAGAAAATAATTAGAGATGCCTTATATCCACAACAAGAGATTGATAAAATGACTATTAGAGTAAAAGTGGAACCAGGTGAAAGAACTCC
>NW_007252974.1:231243-251059 GCF_000164805.1 Carlito syrichta | reverse complement strand
CGATTAACAGTAGCAAATATCTGTCGGGGGATGGGAAAACACTTCTTATCTACAGGGTGCCTGAATGAAACGTCATTGTACACCTAACCCTTAACTGTACCACACAAAACCATAATAAAAAATACTGATTAATGAAAAAAAAATTGATAGAACAATATTTACATTAACTTTTGAAAAATATTTACAGTAACAATTTGAACTATACTAAAGTGTTCAATTTTCTTACAAGGTCCCATTGACATTAGTTAGTTTCTACAGTTGCCATTATGGTAAGTTAAAAATTAAATATAGTAAACATAAAATAGTAAACAAGAGAAAATATCTTTGGAAATAGCATGTGGGATCTTAATTTTTTCTTTTGCAAATTGACTTACATAAATAATAGTAAAGAAGAAATTGAGAAACAAAAAAGACGCATTTATAATAGTTGATAAAATTTTTAAAAGGTCTTGAATTCCCTAAAACATTTTGAAATATAGCCTATTTTTAATTTTTTGCAGAATTTTCATAGTGTTTTCCTTAGTTAGCACTATTTTACCTGCCCACTAACAGTGTACAAACATTTCAGTTTCTCCACAATCTCTCCAATATTTGTTATATTTTATTTTTAATGAAATATTTTATTAAAATAAAATAATTTTTGTTATCTAATTAATTAATTAAAAAGCAACTATAAAAATAAAGCTAGACAAAAATGTAAAAATAAAACTTGAGATAAAGTGATATACCTACCTGTAGTTTTGATTTGTATTTCCCCTGATAATTAATAACATTGAGCATTTTTTCAAAATCCTGTTGATTATTTGTATGTCTCCTTTTGGGAAGTGTTTTCTCAAGTCCTTTGCCCATTTTTAATTGGGTTATTTGTTTTTGTTTTTATTGTTTGCTATTGAGTTGTAGGAGTTCTTTATATATTTTGGAAATTAGCTGCTTATAAGATACAGAATTTGCAAACGTTAGTTCCCTTTCTGTAGGTTGCTTTTTTATTCTGTAGATTGTTTCCTTTGACATATAGAAGCCTTTTGGTTTGGTATAGTTCTCATATGAACCAGCAATCTTACTTCTGGACATATATCCCAAATAACTGAAATAAGGATTTCCAAGAGATGTTTGTATTCCCATGTTTATTGCTGCACTAATCATAATAGTCAAAATATGGAAACAACCCAAGTGTCCATTGACAGATGAATAGTTAAGGAAAATGTGATATATGTATAGAAAATGAAATGCTTTCAGTTTATAAAAGAAAGAAATCTTGTCGTTTGCAACAACATGGATGAAACTGGAGTACATCATGCTAAGTGAAATAAGTCAATCACAGAAAGACAAAGACTGCATGATTCTGCTTATATTAAGTATCTCAAATAGCCAAACTCATAAAAGCAGAGGTTATAATATTGGTTTTCAAGGGCTAAGGACTGTGAGAAATGGGAAGTTGTTTTTCACCTAGTATAAATTTGTGTCAAGAAAGATGAATAAGTCAGAAATCTGCTTAAAATATATACCTATAGTTAACAATATGGTATTGTGCATTCAACGTTTTTAAAGAGGACAGATCTCACATTAAGTGCTCTTACCTCAAACTAAACAGAATAAAGGACACAAGAAAACAATTCTGGGAGGCATTGTATATATTTATTACCTTGATTGTTGTGGTATTGTAATAGATGTTTGCATATACCCAAACTTTTCCAATTGTACACGTTAAACGTGCAATTTTTTGTGTATCAACTGAATTGTAGGAACAAAGTTGTTGTGGATGCCAAGGGGTTAAGTTCCACTTGGCCTGCTGAAGAATCACTGAAAAAATGAACTTGCAGAAGGCAGATTAATTGAAGAAAAGGCATACAAATTTATTTAATGTGTATACATGAGAGCCTTCAGAATGAAGACACAATGATACACAAGGGAAGTTGTCCATTTTAATGCTTGTAATCCACAAAGTATTGATAGCCATGTAGAAATATGATTGGACAAAAAGGATATGATGCAAAGCTAATAGACTGAGTTTAAAAAAAACAAAAAACAAAAACCAGCAAGGCCTATCTGGGTTGATTCTTCTTGGTCTTTCTTAGCATGCATTCTTCCTTCCGGGTGTGGGAAAGGACCCTTTCTGGCATGGGGGTCATATGACCTACAGCCAAATAAGTAAGTCAAATCATTTTGGGGGGACCAATTTTTACATATAATGATTTTAAGTTTTATGCCTGGTTTTTGAGAAAAGGGGTTCTGGTGTTTATGACCTGCCTTGGAGAAGAGGAATTCTAGCTTCTATGGCTAGCCTTAGTGTAGAAAGAGACTGAGAGGGGAGCAGAAGAGGGTCAGAAAAATTTTTGCTTCTGAGATCTTCATTTTGGGGTACAGTTTTCTGAGCCCCAACACTATTAAAATAAAATACAGTTTGTATTTTGTAAGATAAAAAATTATATAAACTGTTACAAAAAATAGCCAAGGATTTTTTGTGGGTTAGGTGAAATTTGCTTTATCTAGTAGATATAAAGAAGTTAAGAGATTGTCCTAAAAAGACCTAATGTAGTGAGAAAAGTATCCAAATATAGAGGCCTTAGTAAGACTATATAATGAAGACCTTGCATACGATAATTAATGATAGAGACTTAAATAAACAAAGAGAGTTATCTGAAATCCAAAATTCTGGGGGACAGAATGGGAAGCCACATGGGAAGACTTGTGACTTACTAATCACGATTTTCTGTTTACATTTTATTCAGTATTCCTTGGTTTCTTCAGATTATAATTTTTCTTTCTTATTAAGTCTTTGAAAAATATGCTTTGCTTAATCACAATCCTAATTGCTGGCCTGCTTTTATATCTGTTATAGATGAAATACCTTAGTAAAATAAACACAGAGCAAATATGATTATGTATTTTTGAAAATAAAATAAATTGAAGTAGGTCAAAAAAGAAGATATGACTAAGATGAGTTTAAATTTTTTTTTCTGAAAACCTCACTACATTAACAGAGAAAAGAGTTTCTTGTTATTAATTTTTATTTAATAAAGTAAACATCTTTTATGCCATTAAAATATTTGATTTTCCCTTTTCAGAAAAAATGTAGACTGCTACAATTAGAAAAGAACATTTGCAGCCTACAGCTCTGTATGTACATTCACTCTGATCTTAGTGAGCACTTCAGTTCTCTGGGAAGATTTCCTGTTTAAGTGGTTTTTCTTACAATTAGGCTGAATGTGAAATTCAGAAACCTAGTGAGAATCAGTTACATTCTTTCGCCAAGTCTCACGGAGACTATTTGATTCATAGTTTCAATGGCTGTGGCTTTAATTAAAGTTTAAATAAACTCAGTTGCTCTTGCTGTTGTTTTTTTACTCTTGAGATATTCTACTCATTTTCAAGACAGTATTTTGGGTGCTGACACAAGTCTTTGGTTAACAAGAATTGTTTCATTGTCTGAAAGAGGAAATTTCAAGCAACATTTTTGCCAGTTCTATTGTCACTGAACTTATTTCTGTTATTTTGCAAGGGGTTTGTGAGACATCAAATGTAGACGTACAAAATTTTAAATTCATCATTCTGTTTCAATTACCTTTCATGTTTTCCTAAAGAATGGGTTGAAGATTAATTTCTACCTCTTCCTGCCTAAAGCTAATGCTTTATCTCAAATTAATAATTCAGTTTTACCAAGCTTATAATGACTTTGTTGAGCATTGTAGCATTTGAAACACAATTCACTTCTGCTAATAGTAGACTAAACTATCTTTCAGGCACTGGGATAGACAAGGAAATGCTTGAGAAGAGTATATGATTTGTCCACTCTCAGCACCTTTTTTGTCCCACATTTAAGAACATTCTATTTCCATGTATAAAATTTCAAAAAATCAAGGGGAAATTCAATCCTCAATCACGTGTAAGTCTTAGCATATTTAGACTCTTCCTCTCCACAGGCCAACAAAAATGATTGTCCACAGGAAATGGGTTGCTCAGTATTATTAGAGTGATTTTAATCCAAAATGTATTTAAGAACTTCATAATCAATTTGATAGAATATTAATGATTTAATAATAAGATATACATAATCATACTCTTCTCAAAGACCTACTAAACCAACCCTAACAGGGTGCCAAGGAAAGAAAATTTTTGACTAATTGACTATACTATACTATACTACACTATACTATACTATACTATACTATACTATACTATACTATACTATACTATACTATACCATACCATACCATACCATACCATACTATACTATACTATACTATACTACTTAGTACAGAGCCAAGCAAGAAGTTCAGACTTATTATGTAAGTAAAGAAAAGGAAGGGACAAATGAAGGAAGGAAGAAAAAGAGAAAAATCAGTGAGAGTGAAAGTAAGAGAGAAAGAGAGATAGAAAATGCAGTCTTCTTGCCAAAGTCTTCAAGATATTTCATGGTCTAGGCTTTACTTTTCCTCCAAATGCATTTCTATTCACCATTTATATTATGCCTAGCACATTGCTTTTAGACCTTCTAAGACTACAAGGAATTTTCTCTCTCTCAAGAACTTCACATGTTTTAACCCCTCCCCTGGAATTTTTTTTCTCACACTCCTCAACCTCTATACACACTTGTCTGAATAACTTCATTTTCTATGCCTTATCATAAGCATCATATTTTCAGAATGGCCTTCCTTAACCACTCATACTTAAATCATTCCCCATCTCCATCTTACTTATTCAAGTAGAACATTTAATTAATCCTATCTGTTTCATTCACCAGACTAGAGTCAGAACCTAGCACATAGTCTCAGACATAATAGGCATTTTGATGTTTGTTGGCTGAATATATTAATACATTAAAAATCAATACTCAAATTTTAAGTACATTAAAATTTATGAGCATAAAATATTTAATCAAGTGGTGAATATAGAGGACATCATTGGGGTTGCATAATATGAAGCAATTTCGAATAATTCATAATTTATAATTGGATGCAGAACTTAGATAGATGTATCTTTTCAAATGAAGTTAAATAAGAGGTCAAATCAAGAAAGACAGACAATCTAAGGCCAAATTACATCTCAATCTTAAAGTTTAAATTCAGATTTTGCTAAGAAGGCATGGAAAATAATGAACAAAGTCCCTGTTAAACAAACAACAGACAAAACAAAAAATTATTTTACAAAGAAAATGTCATAAGAGCACAGGACTATGGACCTTAAACCATAAGTTAGCCTTTTGGTCCTGAACAGAAGAAAAATTATGTGACTTTAAGGTGATATAGAGAATTTATTGGAATTGTCATTTAATCCCTAAAGTTATGAAATACAAAATTAATCCAAGCACTTTATAAGACTTAGACAAAGAAAAAATAAAAAATATAGTTTTAGCATAGATGGTAAAAACCAAAGAAGACAATGACTATACAAAATAAAAGTCAAACATTTTCACTATTACTTATAAGGTTAAAAAACAAAGAAAGAAGAATAGTTATAACTGGATAATGGTTTACTTTAGTATTTTTCCTAATTTTTATTTTTCAAATATGTACAATGGACATTAGTAAATTTTTTCATTAAAAAAACATTAAGAAGTCATTGTTGCTTTTATTTTTATTGTAACGTGTCATTTGCCAGATAAAACACTGAGTATTTTTATCAAATATTGAAGCAATACAAACTCAAAGTGAAAATCAAATTTTTGTCCTTCACTTTCTTTATCTGTAATCCCACATGTTTTATATTGCTATGAGCCATTTACTTAAAATTTCTTTAAATATTACATTATGCATGGCATCAACTTTCTGTGACTACAGAACAAAGCCTTTGTAAATATTCAACATTATGAATTAATTTAAAGCATTTTGCCAGTAGAAACTTTATTTGATCTGCTATAGCTTTTAAAGTACAAAAGTATTAGGTACAATGCTAACTCTCATGGTAGTTAGATACTTGCTACTTAAGTAGATTAGTATCTCTATATGCTATAAATCTTGAAAATGATCTTGAAACTCATTATCTTCCAAAGAGAGAATGGATTGAGATAAATACAGTAAATAGAGGCCTATTATCTAACATAATAGGTGCCTAGAAAGTTGATTTCTTCATAATAAGTTTTCAGTAAGCATTGATTTACATTAAATAAATAAGTGCTCCTAGTTTCTATATCTCAAAGTCAAGAGCTCTCTATATGTGTTTGCTAATCCACCGATGTATTTTAACCTTCTGTGGGCTGCTAGCAAACAGTAGAGAGAAAAGTGTGGTAGTAATTCCCTTTTTCAGCAACTGAGCAAGGGAATGGTTCTGGAGAGAATTAGTTAAGCTAGGAATTCCCAAGGCAAAGATCAAAAAGTAGAGCAAGACTCTGAGGGGAAGAAAAAGTACTATTTTTTCCTTACGCATGGCGAGATTCATAGCTAATATTCCTATAACAAAAGACAGCGAAACAAGAAAAGAATAACAAATGCATTTAACCAATGTTTTACATGACACAAGAACCTCAGAAAGTAAGGCCCAAAGAAATGAGAAATACTGTGTTTTTATGCTTAAGTTTGATAAAGAGTGGTCAGTCATGTAGAAGTGTAATTGGACAAAAGTGAGTGTGATCTAATGTCAATATACAAGGGGGATCTTAGAAAGGCCTATTTGTTCATATTATTTCTTGGTATCTCTGTCTTCATTTCTTTCCTCTGGGTATATGGCAGGACACCAGTCACAAGAGTAGGTCTTATATCCTGTCTTCAGGGTAGGTAGGTCAGATAATTATTTTATGGCCAAGCTTAGGGCAGAATGGTGGGAGAAGGTTACAGAATGACATTTTTGCTTGTGCAGTTTTGTTCAGCTTCAAAATGCCATAATTTGAAGTAGCATGTCCTGAATTCTGACAGCTCATATTGGAATGAGTAAAGCCTGGATAAAGCCAAGAAAAAGCTTGCCATTGAAGATCCAGTCAAGAGTATGTGACAGTACAGTCATTGAGAACTGAGATCTACACATGTAATTGAGATTATATATAGGATATATTTTAAAAATCTGGCAAACTTGTAGGAACTAAAATACCTTTTAAAACAGCACAGTACTCAAGACTGGAGGAGATGAATGGGGACTGGATTGGGCTGTGATAAGTCAATAGAGAAGCTCCAGAAAGTCCATGATGTCATGTTGTTAGGTAAACAAATCAAGCTACAATGAGTTAGGAATATGGGGCAGAATATCATAGAATTGAAACAATGTTATAGTCAGTATACTAAAATTAAATTAGTGTATTAAATTATATTAAATTAGTATACTAAAATCTTTAGTATAAACCTAAAGATTACAAACTCAAAGTGGGAGAAACAGATATGTGTTGACCTCCTCTTTTTTTTTTTTTTTTTTTTTGCTTTTATATCTTTTTTATTTAATTTTTTATTTTAAAATTGGGGGTACAATTCAGGGTTAGGTATACAAATGGTCATTGTGTAGGTAACGTTTGGGCCTCTCTTTTGTCCCCACTTCCTCTTATGAAATGAAATGACCTCCTCTCATATCCAGTATATACAAACACGCGCGCGCGCGCGCGCACACACACACACACACACACACACACACACAGCAAGAGATAACCTTAAAAGTATAATTCATGTGGGTTTCTTTGAAAGTAGATATAAGTATATTTAGCTGGGAAAAGCAAGTGGAGAAAAAACACATATAAATATACATATACTGTAATATCACAAGTCTATGAAAATTAGGTTTTTTTAATAGGAAAAAAATTAATTCATTGTTTTTATTTTTTGCAATGACTTATGAAATATTGTCTTCAAGACCAACATGTTAATGGATTAATATGTTAAATTTCTTTTTAGATTTGACCCATCAATTAATAGTTTTGAATCAACAACCAATGGAATTCCTGGGTAACGAGTCAATGAGAAAGTAAATAATCCTTAAACTATCAGTGTTCTATCAGTTTTTATAAACCCTCTACCATTGACAGCACCTATGTTTTTATCCATTTATTTATTAAACAAAAACTTTTTTTTCTAGGAAGACTGATTTTATCTTAAAACATATTTAAACGGCTAAGTACTGTTATATGTAAAGTGGTATTTATAGCATCTAATTTAAGTGTGCTTGTTAATGAAGCTTAAAAATTGTTACATTAATAATTATACTTAATATTTTTAATAAAAAGAAAACTTCATATCACACCTTTTAAAATACCTTGGTTTTTTTTTGTGAGTTGCAGTCTTACTCTGTCACCCAGGCTGGAGTGCAGTGGCACACTCACGGCCACCCCAGAGTAGACCTACTGGGCTCTGGTGATCCTTCTGCTTAAGCCTTCCAAGTAGCGGGAACCATAGGTGCACAGTACACACCCGGCGGGCAAAATACCTTTTAAAATATAGAAAACATCTTACAGGTAGTTAACAATTATACAGCTTTCTAAATATACTTTATTATGTACTGTAAAAGAATTTCAACTTAATGAAAGTCAAATTTGACTTATATAGAACTTTGTAAAAATCATTGTAAAATTAAAATGATTTCATTTCTCTGCATCTTGCTACAAATTTCTGCTTGGAAACATTGTTTCTAATGATTGAATGACAGATTTATTTCTCAGTAAATTTTCTACAGCATCATGAATTTCCTAAAAGCATGTTTATATTTCCCTATGAAACATATTTTGGTTACAGTATGAAATGTTGAATTTGTCTGAAGACTTCTGTGTATTACTAATAGTGTTGATTCTTAAACGATGTGCTAATTTTCAAATCTGTATCACTGAGCATTCTATGCTATGGTATATTTGTGTTCTGAGCTTTAACAGTAGGCATACAATACATATTTTCATTATCTATTATCTATAAGGTGATCTAGGAGGGCACTAAATATGGAAAACAGCAGGAAAGCTAGAAGGTGATAAAAAGTGTGCTTGATAAAAGGTCGGTATAAACAAATTTAGTGCTGGAAAATTTAGTCTATGCAGCTGCCCACTTGTGACATCAACATTTAATTAAATCCAGTTGTCTCATAACTTACTCAATGGTTGAGCTTCCTCACAGCTGAACTAAGATTGTTTACATAAAATGAGACTCATTAACTTTTCTAATTGTTGTTTGCACGAAGACTTGAACTTTGCTTTTAAAAAGAAACTGCTCCATCTGCAGCTAGTAAAAAGTATCAGCTGGCAATGTTTAACCCTCATGAATCATCCATTTATTTTTCTTTCCCAAACCAATGAGCATTGGGGAGCGGAGATTCTGTAAAGAAAATTCAAAGAATGTTTCATGAACTTCATTTTGTGCCTGTCTTCTGAGCTTATGCATACTAAAAGGAGTAGTTTGCTTGGTTTCTATAAAGGTAAAAGTACATGCATCATGGGAATGTAACAGCTGCACAACTTTAGCCTTTCTTAGTTGTCAATAGAGAGGAAACAGATCATCAAAACTTGAATGCTTCATTTTATAATGCTGTTGCATATTGTACAGCTTTAAAATGGCAAGTATCTCTTGACAAAGAAAATGTTCCAATGCTGCTAGTTGATAACAAATACATGTTTTCCTTAAAAAAGTAAAATATGTGAAAACTCAGCTTGATTTTTAGCATTTTAAGGTTAATATAGACAATAATGAAGACACAGAAGAAATATTCTTACTATTTGTTGACATTGGGCAGATAACAATTCATCGTGTCCCAATCATGTTTGTATGTAATAGTACTTTTTATGAATCAAGAATCAAGCTGTCTGTCAATTTTTTTATTTGGTAGTGTCTTTTCTATTATTAACAAAAATTACTATATTATTATAAAATATTATAAATATATCATATTATTATTTCTATTTATTTATTTAATTATTTTTATTTTTTTATTTTTTGAGTTGGAGTCTCATTCTGTCACCCAGACTGGAGTGCAGTAGCTGCTCCCAGCCACTGCAGCCTCGACCTGCTGGTCTCCGGCGATCCTTCCCCCTCGCCTTCCAAATAGCTGGAACTACAGGCGTGCACTACTACACCCAGTTAATTTTTGATTTATTGTAGAGATGAGGTCTCGCCAAGTTGCCCAGGTGGGTCTCGAACCCACAGGCTCAGGCAATCCACTCACCTTGGTCTCCCAAAGTGCTGGGATTACAGGTTGAGCCACTGAGCCCAGCCATATTATTATTTTTAAAAAATTTATTTCCATACTTTTGTCCTGAATTTAGTCATACTTAAAGACTTTTTTCTAAGTGTAAATGCTATTACAATAAAAATCCATTGATGTAAGAGTCATAAATTTTGTTTGGGGGAAAAATAGAGATTTGGGAAAATTGTCAAAGATTCTCATGAACCTACGGAGGCTGGAGGTCAGCTAGGCTAGCAGGTGTATCAGCTCTAGCCTCCCAGAGTCCCATGCTCTTTCTATTTTTTTTTCCTCTATCATCTTTAGTGGAGAATTTTCAGCCCAAAACTATCTTGCAGTTTAATAGTTGCTGAAGTTCGTATCATTTGAATCCAAAGATCAGGGAGAAGAAAAAAATAGGAAATAGGAGAAGAAAAAATAACTTTGTAATAGAATACTTTGAAATTTTATACCACATATTTGCTAATTACTCATAACTAATTGTAGAGGCCCCATAAGCATGCTTACATCCAGAGAATCCTCAGAAATACAAGATTTTTCAAGATATGTGGTTTAGAGTTTTATTATGAATGAAAAAATTGGGGAGGCAATGAGGTCATGTGCACAGAGAACAAAACCAGTCATGGTTTTATGTGGTAGTAAGAGTTAGAAACTGTTACAAATTTAATATAAAATTTAAACTTAAGTTACAAACCAAAAAAGCCACTTAGGAATAAATCAAACTAAAATATGGAAAACATTTAGTTTATTCTAAAGATGTATTAAACTACAACTACAGAAATATACCATGTTTATTATTTGGAATATACTATACCTTAAAGATGTTAATTTTGATAAATTCATTGTAGAGTAACACAAATTCATTAAACTCTGAGCATCTTTGGGGGGGTTGCTGATAAATGTTACAAGTTAACTCAGATTTTATATGAAAATAAAAAGGAGCCGGGCTCGGTGGCTCAGCCTGTAATCCCACGCCTTTGGGAGGCTGAGGTGAGTGGATTGCCTGAGCCCGCGGGTTCAAGACCCGCCTGGACAGTGAGACCTCACCTCTACAATAAATCAAAAAAAAAAATCAGCTGGGTGTGGTAGCGCATGCCTGTAATTCCGGCTACTTGGAAGGCTGAGGCGGAAGGATCGCCGGAGCCCAGCAGGTCGAGGCTGCGGTGGCCGGGGGCAGCCACTGCACTCCAGTCTGGGCGACAGAGTGAGACTCTAACTCAAAAAAAAAAAAAAGAAAAGAAAAGAAAAAGGGCCAAGAACAGTCAAGACATGATTTAGAAAGATAAGCATAAATCCATAGGACATATTAAGAAGGATTATAGAGTAATAAAGTCAGTGTACTATTGGCATGAGTGTAAACACATTAGCAAATGCAATGCAATAGAAATCACAAGTGCGTCTTTTAGTTTTTGAAAAATTATAAAATAAAAGAGCTCACATTGGAGTACAGTGGATAAAAGAAGGGTTATTCAACATACAATAAAGGAAAGCTGCTTATTTATGTGGGGGTAAAGTGAACCATCTACTCCCATACAATATACAAAATCCATTTAAGATAGACTACAAACTTAAAGGTAAAAAAAAAAAAAGTATGACTACTTTAGAAGGTCATATTAGAAACTATTTTTATGATTTATAGGAAGAAGAGAATTTCTGAAGACTCAAATCAACAGTATCATATACAGTTGGCAAACTAAACTACAAATTTATTCATTCTTTACCCAATGTTGCCTTATAGAGACTGAAAAGAAAAGCTACATTCTCAGAAAAAGTATATGCAGCACATATAGTTATAAAATATTAGGATTTGCATTATATAAAGAACACTTTGAAATCCATATGAAACAGACAATTTAATAAAAAATTGAGCAAAAGGTATGAACATTTTTCAGAAAAGAATAATTGTTTTAACATTAAAAAATATAATTAACCTCATTATTTTGACACAATATCAAATTTGAACCACCTTGTCAGGATTAAGATGGCAGAGGTGAGGCAGCTAGAGTGCATTTCTCCAATAGAGTAAACCAAGACAGAGTTTTCTCAGCACCAGAGAGGATAGGACCAGCAGCATATCCCATGACTTTCAATGAAGTAATAATAACCACATAGTTCAAAGAAAAGATAAATTCATCAACCTGGGCTAGAACTAGTTAGATTCTCACCTGGACTGACACAGGCTACCAGCAGCCTCCAGACACAGAGGAGAAGGTGAATGAGGAGTTCTGTGGACTTGGAGAGCCCCCTGGACCTTGCAAGACCATATTCCCTCACAAGAAATTGGCATACCTACAGCTGTGCTCTGTCAAAGCCCAGGTAGAGTGGTTCAGGAAAAAGAGAAAGCCCTGAGCAACTCCAGTCACCATATCCCAGGAACTCAACCCTTACAATCAGCATGGCTGCATTCTAGCTGGCCTGGGCTTAAGGCCTACATTAATAAGACTTAAATATCACATATTAACAACCTAACATCACATCTCAGGGAGCTAGATAAAGATGGACAAACCAAACACAAAGCTAGCCAAAAAAAAAAAAAAAAAAAAGAAAAGGAATGAAAATCAGAGAATTGAATTAAGAATAATAAAAAAATTAGTCCCTTGAAAAGATAAATAAAATTAATAGACTACTATCTAGATTAATTAAGAAATCAAGAGATAAGATTTTAATTTGTTCGCTCAGAAATGAAAATGGAGACATATTTCATCCAAGATTATTATGAATACCTCTATATTCAGACAAATAGACAATCTAGAGGAAATGGACAAATTAATGGAAAAATATGACCTCATATCTTAAATCAGGGCAAAATAGAAAACTTGAACTCACTCTAGCTGTCATCTTCCAAAAACAATGACAAAAAAAAAAAAAAAAAATCCAGGACCTGATGGACTCACAGCTGAATTCTATCATACCTTAAAAAAAAAAAAAAAAAAAAAACTGGTACCAGTTTTACTGAAGATATTCCATAAGATTGAAAAAGAGGGACTCCTCCCTAACTCATTCTATGAGGCCAGTATCACTCTGATACCAAAACCAGAAAAAGACACTACAAAAAAAGAAAACTAGCATGGATGTGAAAATCCTCAGCAACTTCAATTCAACAGTACATAACACAATAATAATAATGCACCATGACCAAGTAGGTTTTATCCCAGGAATGCAAGGGTGGTTCAACACACACAAGTCAATAAATATGATCCACTACATAAACAGAATTAAAACAAAAATCATATGATTATTTCAATAGATAAAGAAAAAGCATTTGATAAAATACAGCATCCCTTTATGATAAAAACTCAGTAAAATAGGCATTCAGGGAACATCCCTCAAAATAATACAAACTGTATACAACAAACCCACAGTCAATGTCATCCTAAACAGAGAAAAGTTGAATGCATTACTTGGAATGCATTGGAAGAAGACAAGAACTGGAACAAGGCAAGAATACCCACTTTCACCACTCCTATTCGACTTAGTACTGGAAGTCCTATTCAGAGAAATCAGGCAAGAAAAAGAAATAAGGCATATCCAAATTGGAAAAGAAGAAATCAAATGATCTCTGCATGCCAAGGATATAATCTTTTACCTAGAGAACTCTAAAGACTCTTCCAAAAGACTCCTGGACTTGATAAATGAATTTGATAAAGTTTCAGGATATAAAATCAACACAAACAATCAGTAGTACTACCATATACCAATAGCGACCAGGCTGAGAATCGATTCAAGAACTCAATTCAGTTTACAGTAGCAGCCACAAAAGCTAAAATAGATGGGAATATATTTAATCAAGGAGGTTAATTATCTCTATTAGGAGAACTATACAACTCTGATAAAAGAAAGTATAGAGGAAAAAAACAAATGGAGAAACATCCATGTCCATGGATTAAAATAATCAATATTGTTAAAATGATCATATTACCCACAGTAATCTACAAATTCAATGTAATCACTATTAAACTGGAAACATCATTTTTTCACAGAATTGGACAAAACAATCCTAATATTCATATGGAAACAAACAAACAAAAAAAGAGCCAGAATAGCCAAAGCAGTCTTAATCAAAAATAACCCAGCTGGAGGCATCACATCACCTGATTTAAATAGTACTACAAGGCTATAGTAACCAAAACAGAATGATACAGTTACAAGAGCATATACACAGACCAGTGGAATGGAATAGAGAATCCAGAAATAAACTCAAATATCTACAACCAGCTAGTCCTCAACAAAGCAGACAAAAATATACACTGGGAAAAGGACACCCTATTCAACAAATGAACTCAGATGGATTAAAGACTTAAATGTCAGACTTCAAACTATAAAAAATCTAGAAGAAAGCCTAGAAAAACTCTTCTGGACATTGGCCTAGACAGACAAATCATAGTTAAAACCTCAAAAGCAAATATAACAAAAACAAAAATAAACAAGTGGGACTTAATTAAACTAAAATATTCTGCACAGCAAAAGAAATAATCAACAGAGCGAATAGGCAACCTACAGAATTGGAGAAGATATTCACAAACTATACATCTGACAAAGGATTTATATCCAGAATGTACACAAAATTCAAAAAAAATCAGTAGGATAAAAGCAAATAACCCTTTTGAAAAATGGGCAAATGATATGAACAGACATCTATCAAAAAAAGATATACAAATGACCAATAAACATATGAAAAAATGCAACATCAGCCGGGCTCGGTGGCTCAGCCTGTAATCCCGCGCCTTTGGGAGGCTGAGGTGAGTGAATTGCCTGAGCCCGCGGGTTTGAGACCCGCCTGGGCGGCAAGACCTCGTCTCTACAATAAATCAAAAAATCAGCCGGGCGTGGTAGCGCATGCCTGTAATTCCGGCTACTCGGAAGGCTGAGGCGGAAGGATCGCCGGAGCCCAGCAGGCTGAGGCTGCGGTGGCCGGGAGCGGCCACTGCACTCCAGTCTGGGCGACAGAGTGAGACTCCAACTCAAAAAAAAAAAAGAAAAAAAGAAAAAATGCAACATCATTAATTATCAGAGAAATACAAATCATAACCACAATCAGTTACCACTTTACACTAATCAGAATGACCACTATTAAAAAAAAAAGATACTGGCACAAATGCAGAGAAAAGGGAATGCTTATACACTGTTGGTGGAGTGTAAATTAGTACAACTTCTATAAAAATCAGTATGGAGATTTTTCAAATAACTAAACATAGAACTTCCATTTGATCTAGCAATCCCACTAATAGGTATCTACCCAAAGGGATAGATGTCACTATATAAAATGACATCTACACCTGCATGTTTATTGCAGCACAATTCACAATTGCAAAGATATGGAATCGATCTAAATGCCCATCAACTTATCAGTGGATGATAAAAATGTGGTATATATACACTACTGAATACTCTCCAATTATCAAAATGGATGAAATAATGTCTTTGCAGCAACTTGGATGGAATTGGAGAATGTTATCCTAAGTGAACTAACTCATGAATAGAAAACCAAAGACCACATGTTCTCACTTATAAGTGGGAGCTAAACTAAGGAGATGCAAAGATATAGATAATGGCATAATGGACACTGGAGTTTAGGGAATGGGAGAGGGGAAAGAGGTAGAGGGATGAAAAATCACCTATAGGATACAATGTGCACAGATGGGAGTGGTGGATACGCTTAAAATCCAGACCCAAAACTATTTTTATCCCCAAAATGCTACTGAAACAAAAATTCAAAAATGATTTTGAAATAATATTCAATTCCCAACAGACTGGGAAAATGAAATAAAAATACAAACTGTTAGGCAATGAAGTGAGGCAACAGGGATATTCACATTCTACAGGTGGGGAGTATAAATTAATTTGACCAGTTTGGAAAATAATTTGCATCTACTTAACTTTATTAAAGTTATGCATACTTTATGTTCCAGCAATTCTACTCCTAGGTTAACATACCCAAGATATTGTTGTATATATACACCAGGAAACATGTTCAAGAATATTTATAACAGCATTATTTTTAATATTGAGGAAATAAAATGAGTCTAAAATCTTTATAAACTATTAAAGGGTTATACATAATTTTATATTTAGAAAGTAAACTACCAAAAAGCCAGTAAAATGGTAAACCATGGTGGCCTCAATAAATCTGAATAAACAAAGTGTCTAATGATAAAAGTAAGCCAAAGTATAATTTTCATATTATGATTCCATAAATATGAAAAGTACAGTCAGGCAAAATTTAACAAGCTATGCAATTTACCATATATATTATTGATTGCAACTCTTCTGTCAAACTCATTACTTACCATATGTAAATTATTATATATTATATAAATTATTATATTATATAAATTATCATATATAATATATTTATATATAAATTATTTGCTATATATATAATTTATATATGTATTATTTTAAAAGTAGGGAAGTAGTCAACCTAAAGTTTAGGATAGTGTTAATCTTAGGGGTAGAGTATAAGTTTTAAAGATTTGATCAGAGAAAGGCACAGAAGGAGCTTCAAATTATTGGTAAATTTTAATTTTTTACCAGATGTCCATGCCATAAGAGATAAGATAGACAAGTGGGACCACATTAAACTGAAAAACTTCTGCAAAGCAAAATAAACCATCAAGAGAGTGAGGTGACAGTACACAGAATGGGAAAAAAAATATTTGCCTACTGTACATCTGACAAAGGCCTAACATCCAGGATCTACAAGGAACTCAGGAAAGGAAAAAAAAAATCTCATTAAAAAGTGGACAAAAGACATGAATAGACACTTCTTAAAAGAAGACATACAGGCAGCCAACAGACACACGAAGAAGTGTTCAACCTCACTAATCATCAGGGCATTAAAAATCAAAAGCACACTGAGATACCACCTAATCCCAGTTAGTATGGCCATAATTAATAAAATAAAAAACAACAGATGCTGGTTAGGATGCAGAGAAAAGGGAACACTTCCACAATGCTGGTAGAAATGTAAACTAATTCAGCCTCTAAGGAAAACAGTGTGGCAATCTCTAAAATAATTAGAAATTGACCTTGCATATGATCCAGAAATCCCCCTACTGGGAATATATCCAAAGGAATACAAATCATTCTACCAAAAAGATACCTACACACATGTTTATTGCAGCCTATTCAACATGGAACCAAACATGCTGTACATCAAAACTGGATTAGATTTTTAAAATGTGGTACATATGCACAATGGAATTTTACACAGCCATAAAGAAGGACAAACAAATGGAATTTGCAGCAATTTGGGTGGATTTAGAGTTATAATTCTCAGTGACCTATCACAGAAACAAAGAATCGTGTACCACATGTTCTCACTCATAAGCGGACCCGGAACATTTAACATAGTACTATAAGAAAGGGATTGGTGATAGTGGGGCACTGCCAGGGGAGGGAGTGAGACATGTAACATCAATAAGGTACCTGATCTCAAACCAGGTGAAGTGTAGACCACAGGGAGACCCAAATTTTGCCTGTACAATGACAACTTGTATACTTAATCCTGAATTGTACCCAACATCTTCAAAATAAAAAAAAGAAGAAAATTAATTCATACAAAAATTTAATTTTTAGATTGTGGGATAGGTATGTGGGTGTTTACTATATTTTAAAATAATGCATATTATTTTACTCTGTATAAATTATATATTTTATAATAAAAATAATCATATTATATGTTAAATTTATTTGACGATGTTTACAAGAGAGTAATATATATAGATATAAAATATTTTTATGTAATATATTTCTAGTGAGGCCAGAATAACTTTTTTATGGCACCAGGTATTATGGAGTACTGATATCTACTCTCCATAGTCCAAATCCAAAGTTACTGACTTACAACTTTTGTGTCAAACTCACCACTCTCTCACCTATGCTTTAACAATAACTGGAGGACTTTCTTCAATTAAGACTTTATGTATTATGCAGGAGTTTTTAATTATAAGTGACAGAAACCCAGTTGAACATAAGCAAAAAGGACAATGTGTCAGCTAACATAATTTTTCTAAAAGAAGAGGAATACCAAAACCCCCAGATATTTTCTTGTTTTGTACCTCTGCATCTCTGCTTGCTGCTTGCAAACTGGATTTTGATTCCACCAGGCTGGACAATTATGACTGGCAGTGTGGGGTTCATATTTTCCCTGCTTGCTACAAGAATACACATTAAATTGGTATCTTCAATAAACATAAAAATGCATCTCTTTATCAAATTATTTATTTATTTATTTATTTAAAGAGACAATGCATTCCGAATGTCAGACTTTTATGAGATGAAAGTCTTTTAGGAAGTTTATTACTTAAAGGAAATATAAAAAGTGTACATCAATGACTATGAAATATAGGAAGATGTTTGTGTATAAGTCATACTGATATCCTATAGAGTCGAAGACTATTATATTTCACAGAGAAAGTTAAAAGTAGGCAACTCAAAAGAATATTTAGCTATAAGGAGTTTGACTTGGGTATTTGAAGATTAAAGAAGAGATGCATTTAGGATATATAAAAGAGCTGACAATTGGAGACAAAGCAGAATTGTATGAATATAGGTGGGTTTACTACTGCCTTGAATGAGTACTGAAAAGGGAAGTCAGAATGGAAAGTATATTTAAAGAAAGAATTCATAGGTAGATAATTCTACCTCAGAAATGGAAATGAAGTGGTAAGAATAAAAGTTAAATATTTTATATGAAAGTCTGTGGGATTAACACTTGATATTATTACCTAATGTAAATAAAAGTGTTAAAAGACACACAGAGTGGGAGTAGAGGGTGCTAACAAGATAGTAGTTTCTTTACTATCTTGGGTAAAGAAACAATGCATTTATTTAATTAGTGCATTTTAGCTTGTCCATATCATATAAAATATGCATTTTTTAAAACTAAAGAGGTCTAATACTATAATTTAAGTTTTGGTAATAAAGTCTGAAAATATTGAAACATATACATGCACATATTCCTTCTTAATTTATGCAATAGCTCTATAAATCAGTTGTAAATAAATGTCTCTTAAGAGAATAAAGTATATTCAATTTCCTTTTATTGAGACATCTAATAACAGAATAATTTTATCTAAAATTGAATGTTTACTTGTGCTATTCATTCTATTTCATTTTGTTTTTTTAATATACTTCTTTTAAAAATTTATGCAACTCTCTTCCAAAATACTCACCCCATTAGTTTCAATCTTTATCCTGTCCTCACTTCTATATATATATATATATATATATATATATATATATTTTGCTTTATGTCTAGAATATAAAAAATCTCTAATAACTATGTCAGTGTTTTTGTGAACCTATCTTCTGCTGGTCTCCCTAAAAAAACTGAAACACACATTTCCTTATTTTAACTATTATCTAGTTAGCACCCTCTACTTCCACTCTGTGTGTCTTTTAACACCTTTATTTACATTAGGTAATAATATCAAGTGTTAATCCCACAGACTTTCATATAAAATATTCATCTTTTATTCTTACCACTTCATTTCCATTTCTGAGGTAGAATTATCTACCTATGAATTCTTTCTTTAATATACTTACCATTCTGACTTCCCTCTTCAGTACTCATTCAAGGCAGTAGTAAACCCACCTATATTCATACAATTCTGCTTTCTGTCTCCAATTCTCAGTTCTTTTATATATCCTGAACACTCTTTAGCCTATCTTGTAAACATTTTGTTTAATTTTTTTTTTTTTTTGAGTTGGAGTCTCACTCTGTCACCCAGACTGGAGTGCA
>NW_007252974.1:199901-231074 GCF_000164805.1 Carlito syrichta | reverse complement strand
CAGCCTCGACCTGCTGGGCTCCGGCGATCCTTCTGCCTCAGCCTTCCAAGTAGCCGGAATTACAGGCATGCGCTACCACACCCAGCTGATTTTTTTTTATTTATTGTAGAGTTGAGGTCTCACTGCCCAGGCAGGTCTCGAACCCTCAGGCTCAGGCAATCCACTCACCTCAGCCTCCCAAAGGTGCGGGATTACAGGCTGAGCCACCGAGCCCGGGTTTGTTTAATTTTAATGTACCAGTCATGCCACAGAGTACATGTTTTATGAGATAAATAATCTCACTCAAAAATTGCTCAATTTATTAGATCAAATACGGTTTAAGCAATACCAAATATTGCTTGGGTTATATCTAGGCATAAGTCTATTTCTCAAACACTGTCACAAGGAAAATATTTGATTCCAATTAGGATCAGGTCTTTCTTCTTTACAGGGCATCTTGTTTGATTTCTCAGGGATTATTGACACATAATCCAAAATGTGATAACATAGTAAAAATACTTAATAAATTATAAGCTTCTTGAATGTCAACAGGATCTACAATTTATAATCTCTAGACATTCTTATCGCTTTGAAAATAATATTTCTTAATGTTTTTCCTGAATCATATTAGGTTTTTGTGGCAAGTTCATAAAAGAAAAAGAGACAAAAGGGAGTACATTTCTCCAAGCATGGCTAAGTTGATTTGTTAGATTGGGCATTTGTTTCAGAGACAGGGGTATAGTTTTAAAAACAAATTATAGTTTTGCATTATGCCCCTTCTTATTAATGTTGACTTATTCCTCGGAAATTCCGATAGACTATGTTCTGGTTAAAATTCACAAGCTTGTTTTCTGAATTGAGTACTCACATATTCAAATCTAAATTTCCCTGTATGCTTAAGACCAATTGTGAGCCATCTACAAATTTTTAGATATATTTGAATTATTTATGTTTTCCTTGTTTATTATTTATGAATAAGATGGGAAATTTGCTTTGGGAGGAAAAACAAGCACCAGTCAAGGGAAATCCTACTTGCTTTTCACTCTATACTAAAAGAATTAATGCTATTGGTAACAAGATAATTTCTTTCTTCTTTTTTTTTTTGAGTTGGAGTCTCACTCTGTCACCCAGGCTGTAGCACAGTGGCATGCTCACGGCCACCACAGCCTCGACCTGCTGGGTTCAGGTAATCCTTTCTGCCTCAACCTTCCAAGTAGCTGGGACTACAAGCATAAGCCACCATGCCTGGCTAATTTTTTGATTTATGCAGAGATGAGGTCTCACCAAGTTGCCCAGGCTGGTCTCGAACCCTTGGACTCAGGCAGTCTTCTCACCTCGACCTCCCAAAGTGCTGGAATTACACCAGTGCACCCAGCCTCCACAAGATAATTTCTAAGTACAATCTTCCTTTCATAGAGCTAGGACATTACTTACTCTCAAGGAGTCCACAGAGAACTTTAAAATAATCCTTGCAGTAGAAGATAATATGCCTTCCTCACACATTGAATATCATACACTAATAAGGCACATCTTAAAGTAAAATTACAGTTTCACACAACTTTAGCAACAAATGATTATCTCTGAGATGGCAAAATGAATCAGGCACTATGTCAGAGAAAAATATACAACTAGGAAAATAATTTTTTCATATTAAATTTTTAAACATGTAATGATAACAACCTTAAACAACTCTAACTTAAATAACTCATGATTGTTTCATCTTAAATATTCATATTTGAATATTATTTGGTACTGCTAGGAAAACTGTAGAAAATGCATTATTTACTAATAATCATAGTGATTTATATTTTTTGATTCATTATTTTCCTGACATACCAATAATGTAAAGTGTATTTCTTCTTTTTATAAAAACAGAGCTTATTTAACAACCTTTTTCAGAGTCAACAACATTCTGTCCTTTGCTTTATTTCTTTACATATTTTAGTCTTTTCTATGTTCTTTTTTGTTTCCTTAATTTTAGCATGCTAAGACCAGAAAAAAATGCAGAAGAAAGTGAAACTATACTAGAAACAGATATACAATTGAGAAAAAAACAGAAAAAATATAAAATAAAGTATATTATAATAAGTACTTAAAGTCATGTTGGTTAAAATTTAGGACATTTTTTAAAATTATGTAATGAATCATCAATTACTTAGCCAAGTTTCAAATACAGATATTTTTTCTGTCCAAATAAAATTATTCATAGTGAATGTAAGCTAAATGCAACCCTGTGTTAGTAGGTTAATTGCTAAATTGTTACTAAGCAATCAACATTGTACAATATCTGGAAGAGAAAGAAATATGAAATATATTTACGATATTTCTAAAAGAGAGTCTAGAAATAGTACCTCTATTAATAGAAGAATAGATGTTTGATGTTGCGGAGATAATTAGTGTAAGACAGGAAAATAATAAAATAATTATATATAGGAAGTAAAGTCAATGAAGACATGGTTTAACTGAGTTAAATTCTCATATACTGTTGCAAGTAGTCAATGCACAAATATGCAAATGTTGTGAATCAAGAATAAAAGTATAGATATATTATCTGAAACTGTTGATCAATGTTACACATGAAAGTAAAATCAATTGTTTTGTTTTTTTTTTTTGTGAAGGGGGCAAGTGCCAGGTGTCATTTGTCAATCACCTTGAGTCACCCTTCAAAATCAATTGTTAAAAATCATGTGAGGAAAGAATTTGGACAGGGTTAAATGGCAGAAGAAAAATATTCCACATAAGAAATCTATTTTGTTTTTTGACTCTATGTATTTTTTAATGCTAAAGCATAAAATTAGTTTAAAAAGTTAAATATATATGATAAAGATATGTATTAATATTCCAATAAAGCATTAATTTTTGGAAAATAAAGTATTGCCTCTTTATTATATGTGGACATATTCAAACCAGCTATGTTTATTGGAATCTTGTCTAAAATTCCTATAGTCTATTGAAATGGAATCCACAATCCCTTTCAAAAACAAGAGTAGTAACTATAAATATGTATAAACCAATAAATGCATAAGTATTATTGAAATTCATAGGCACAATTGTTTGATGCTATAGGGTCATATTGTTTTTCTAAAAATCAATGAACAAAAAAAATCAATCACTTATTCTGTCTTTAGTACTTTAACATAGGAGCCGAATTTTTCATTAGGAAATGTTTCTTATTTACAGACACATTCGGGCTTATAAATGAAGAAATGTGTTAAAATTAGGGTATTATAATCTCACAGTCATTAATTGAATGGCAAATCAAAGAAAGCTACAAAAATTAAGTGAAAATGAAATGGAAATTTTGTAATGAGTGAATAAGAATGACAGCACCTGAGGACATTATTTCCAACACCACAAAACAAAACTATATGATTTGATTTGATGCTATAGAAATTACCTGATACTTTACAGAGTGTGCTTGCTAAAAATAGAATTAACTACTCATCAAGGCTCTAAAAATAATTGCCAGTTCACAGGATATACAGAAGTTTAATAACACTAGAAATAAAATCATAAGTTCCAGTACATGTTAAACTCTACAGGATGCAAGACCTAGTTATTAAATAATTCCCAAGGGGGAAAAAAAACTGTAAGAGGAATAACCTGTAGAAGAAAAGAGACTTAAAAGACTTACCAACTAAGTGTATTGTAGAGAAATTTCTTAGTTCCATATTTGAAAAATCTGCATAAAAATATTTGTCAATCAGAGAAATTGAAAACTAAAATATTTGTATGATACTAACAAGCTATTGTTAATTGTAGTGTGCATATTCTTGGTATATAAAACAATTTGCCTTAGAAAAAATAAATACTAAATTATTACAAAGGACTGATCAAATAATCCATAGGGTTGAGTCAGCAGCTGTGGCAGGGATGGAACAGAAGTCAGTGAGGAGATGTGGGTGGGGATTAAGAGAAAACAAGATTGTATTGATGTTGTTGAAATGAATGATGGTATCTGAAGGTATATCATATGTACCTTCCTTCTATTGCATGTGATTGGAATTTACCATAGAAAAATTTTTAAAGGAACATATTCACTGAAAAATTTAAACTACAGGGAAATAAATAAATAAATAAAATTCACCTGTAATCTCATCGTTTCAAACATTAAAATTTATTTTTATTATTTTATGATGAAATTGTATTCATATTATATAAATATTGTGCCTTGATTTGAAAGTTAATATTAATAAAGTTAACAATATCTTGAGTAATAAAGTTAATACTATACCATTGTATTTTGCCAAGTTGCTATAATATATCAAATATATTTTAAATTATTTTTATAAAAGTAAGTCATAATGCAAGATTAATAGAGATATGCTAGACTAATAAGTATTAGCAATACAAAATGGCTCTATATAAAACTATATAAAAATAATTAGATATAAATGTAAAAATAAATTATAAATTTGTTACATTAGAAAATCATAATTTGTTGAAAAAATCTCCAAGAGAAACAAAATTCAAGTCTTTAATAGTTTTTGTATTTGATGTCTGCTGTACTTAATCTTTTATACATAATATAATTATGAGAAACATTTAATGTAATATCTCTTAATGTATTTAAAATATTCTTTCAATATTAAAGAACGAGACTTCTAATATTTTATGAGTGATTACCACACTAAATTATATAAAATAAAAAGGAAATCGAGCATCTAATATTAATATATGTTGGAAGTATACTATGGTAAAAAAATTTCTTTTAAAAAATTTAGTCTGGGAGCAGTGGCTCAGCCTGTAATCCCAGCACTTTGGGAGGCCAAGGTGAGAAGACCGCCTGAGCCCAGGGGTTCCAGACCAGACTCTCGATTATTGTGAGATCTCATCTCTACAATAAATCAAAAAATAAGCCGGGCGTGGTATCATGCACCTGTGGTTCCAGCTACTTGGAAGGCTGAGGGGTAGGATCGCCTAAGCCCAGCAGGTGGAGCCTGCGATGGCTGTGAGAATGCCACTGCACTTCAGCCTAGGTGACAGAGTGAGACTCCAACTCAAGAAGAAAAAAAAAGTTAGAAAACTGTAACTGCCAGTCAATGTTTAATTTCTAAAATTTCATTGTGAATACAGAATGTTGTAATTCTTACAATATATGAGCCCAGTGATAGACGCCTGCACAATAGAGAAAACAATTTTAATAGTAACTGTAAGTCAACAATAAATACATATTTTGCTACTGAAAATTGTAACAGTGTCTGAGCAGTGTCAAAAGGGTGCTTTTCTATTGAACGTCTTTGAATATAGAAGTAATTTAAACTTGAACAGACAAACCCATAAAGGTTATCTTCTTCAGCTTCTGAACTTTTTCAGAAAAGCTACACTTTACTCAGTCTCAGGCATAACAACGCACTATGATCAATGTCAATTCTGTGATCTTTTCTTTCATATTTTGGTCTTCCAAGGAAAAACTGTTTTTATGAATTTAAAAACTTGGTCTACCTATTGTGTCAATTGAAGACAGTTAGCTCAAGAAGAAATTTATGATCAATTAGGAAATAATCATTCAGTCCCTAAAGAATGGTGGTACTGTGAAAATTAGCTGGCAAGATAATTTTCTGAGCTCTATGGAAACACAATTATTCCAGTAGGATTCAATTGGGTAATAAGAGCAATGATTCGTTTTTATGTAATAGATACCTCTAAGAAGTGACATTGAAAGCTTCTCTATAGATTTTTTAAAATAGCTTAATTCTCACAACAGGCTTCCTTTACAAAGATATTATAGATTTGAAAAGTTGTTTCTATTCCTCCCCTTTGAACAGGAAGAATGGCATTCATGACAAATGTGAGACTGTGAGTCAGAGAGGCCTGGATGCAATTTTTGGCTCTGTCCCTTTATAACTGTGGTGTTGCAGCAAATCTCATAGAACCTTGTTGCCTCTCCTACTAAATTGGAGGGAGTCTCTTTGTCTCTTTGCTTATTTGTTTGTACTGTTTCATCTATTCCTCTGCAGTATTTTTTGCCCATTGTCCTGGAGTATTTTCCTCACCTGCACATGCTGACCAATACTCTGCTGAATAGTACTCTAGGAACACTCTCCATATCCCCAGAGTTCTCTCTGTGTACATTTTTCTCCTTTCTAGAAATCTGTCCTGTGAACTCTAGCTTTCTTGCTTTCTTTGAACCATAAGTCTCATCTTCTCAATCAGGAATTCCACTGGACTCTGCCTAGGTTCCCTTTCCCTGGCATGCAGTCTGGAAATTCTGAAGTCAATAACTAAAGCATCTCAGGACCCACCTTAATTTTTTTCTGTCTCTCAGGGATCACTGTTCTTTGCTGCCTATTAGCCAGTGTTTTAAAATGGCCGCCTATATGTTCTGTCTCACTTTGTGTTTTTTCCAAGCAGGAGAGAAAATATGGTCTTTGTTACCTTATCTTGGCTACTTTCTGAGCCCCTTGAGAAAAGAGGAGGAAGATGATGAAGTCCTTATTTCACAGACCTGTTATATTTAATAAACAAAACAGGATCCAAAATTACTTCATTCCCCCAATGCTTCCCAAGTAGGAGTGACAGAAGTGAATGAGATTAAGGTCAGCAAAATTCTCCCCCTAGTCTGCTTAATATCATGAGAAAATAATTGGACATTTGTCAATCTGAGATTTACATTCTCCCTGAGTCCAGTCTTTTCGAGTAAATCCCCCACACCACTGAGCCTCATTTTTTTTCTTATCTGCAACACACATTGTGATTCATAGAGTACTTTATTTGGAAGATTGTTATCTCATTCCATCATGTTCATTTAGCTTCACAAAGTAGATTCCTGTATCTGCCATATCTGATTTTTGGTGGGGTATGGAGGAGTGCTGTTTGGTTAAAATGCAGACTCCTGGGCTCAACCAGATTACCAGTATCAAAATGGAGGACCGGAGATTGTCTGCCTTTCAAAACACAAGTTGGTAAAATACACATAACATTAAATTTATCTTTTTTTTTTTTTTTTTGAGTTGGAGTCTCCCTCTGTCGCCCAGACTGGAGTGCAGTGGACGCTCCCGGCCACCGCAGCCTCGACCTGCTGGGCTCCAGCGTTCCTTCTGCCTCAGCCTTCCAAGTAGCTGGAACTACCAGGTGCGTGCTACCACGCCCGACTCATTTTGATTTATTGTAGAGATGAGGTCTCGCCAAGTTGCCCAGGCGGGTCTCGAACTCGTGGGTTCAGGCAATCCGCACACCTCAGCCTCCCAAAGGCGCGGGATTACAGGCTGAGCCAACCGAGCCCGGCTAAATTTATCATCTTAAAGGTACACTTCATTAATGTTGAATGAAATCTCTTGATTATGCAACCAATCTTCACAATTCTTTGTCGGAGACCTGCTCCAGTGGGGTCGGCCAGAAGGAGAGGTGAGAGAAGCGGCGATAGACAGAGACCACACACCTTCGATGAGGATGGCAATCACTGCAAAACTTTATTGCTCATGAGGCTATATTTATAATGCTCTTTTGGCATAATCTTAACATTACACGTATATTTTTCCAACTAGTTACAATTTTAAACAACACGTGATATCCAAAACCCCTTCAGTTGATTTTTAATCTTTAATGATCTAAACAAAAATGTCTATTATTTATGCTAACCTTTAACTTTATATTGCCTATGCATCTATTTAATATTTTACAACTATAACAGCAAATATTAGCTTATGCCCCCAAGGTGTGAAACCTGCTGACGTAAGGCAAGTCTTTTTTACTTCCTTTAAGGGATGTTTCTTAACTTCTCTATTCCATCTTAACTTCTCTATTCTATCTTATAAATCTTATTCTATACTTTAACTATTTAAATTTTATATCTATACTTTTTTCTATTTCTATTATTTATCTTACTTATACTTTATATAATCTATGATTTATATACTATCTATTAACCGACACCATATCTTGTGTCCCACTTCACACATTCTTTTTTGTTCCCACAGGATTTTAGCCTTTTCAGACACAATCAGAGGTCCACTATGCTTTATCTGCTCCCAGGTGGAAACCTCACTGGCTCTGATCCTGCGTCCATTTATCCAAAACCATCTAGCAAAATTCTTGTCATAAACATCAGTATATGGCAAAAATGGGTCAAACCAATCTAAATTCTGCATACTACTTTTCCCTCTAGGCGCCCACCATATTCTATTATTAATTTTAAATCCAACATAATTATTGATTTTCATTATAAAAATAACTTGTCTATATGATTTAATATCTCTAGTGCTTCTATGAGGAAAAGGTGGAATAATGAAACTATTTTCTACAAAATAATTAAATTGTTTAATGTTTCTCTAGAATGACCTGTCCTGCTGTATTCAGTTCTGGGAAAGATTTCTTTACGTTCTCATACAAGGGTGAAACAAGTATCGTCTTAGGGTGGGGGGAGAGAAGCAGAAATCTGCCTTATTTTGGTTAGAGAATTGTTTAAAAGAAGATCATTAACTAATGACTTTTGGACGTCATGTCTAGTTTTGGTTGATCCATAGAATTGGGTTTCATTCAAAACAGAGTGTTTAATGGATAAAATTTTAACAAACATCCGGGATAAACATATCATGAAACTTAATGCCATGAGGAGTATACATTGTTGTTTTTTACAGGGCCATCTAAAGTCCCTTCCCTTCCATACGGCTCTGCCAATTCCATGGTTTTCACCAGTGGCTCTGCCTGCCTGGTGAAGTGGGTACGCTTCAGGTAGCTTCAGAATTGGCACCTGTAAGATTATGGCTCCCGACAATTCTTCATCTCATAAAACTTAAATTCTGTACCCATTAAATGACAAAACTCCTTTCCCCCCTCCTCCCAGCCTCTGTCCATCACCATTCTATTTTCATCTCTATGAATCCAACTACACTAGGCATGTCATAGAAGTGGAATCCTACAGTATTTGCCTTTGGTGACTGGTTTATTTTACTTAGCTTAATAGCCTCATGTTTATTCATGTTGCTTGTATCAGAATTTGACTATTTTTAGGGCTGAATAATATTCCATTTTAAGTATGTATATTTATATGTATATATATGTATTTTGTTTATTCATCCATCCCTATATAGATGCTTCGTCTGTTTCCACATTTTAGCTTTTGCAAATAATACTACTATCAACCTGAGTGTGCACATAACTCTTGGAGACCTCACTTTCTACTTGTGGGGGGGGGGTTGTATGCTCAGAGGTGGCATTGCTAGATCATGTGATAATTCTATTCTGAATTTTTTGAGGAACTGCCATATTGTTTTTCATAGAGGCTGCACCATTTTACATTACCACCAACAGTGCACATATGTTCCAATTTATCTGAGCCTTCACCAAATTTTCTTGTTTTTACAGTAGTTATCCTAGTATGTGTGATGTGATATCTCAATGAAGTTTTGATTTGCATTCTTCTAACGATTTGCAACATTGAGCATCTTTTTCTGTGCTTGTTGGCCTGTGTATTTATTTGGCAAAATAATGTGTATTTTTGTTCTTTGCCCATTTTCAAAATTAGATTGCTTTTTGGTTGTTGAGTTGTAGGAGCTCTTTATGAATCTTGAATAACTTTATAGCAGATGTATAATTTACAAATATCTTCTCCCATTTCATTTAATGACTTTTTACTTTGTTGACTGATTCCACTCTTGCCAACTAAGACTACAAACTGGTTCTGATATAGAGAACTAAATCTTGACCAAATCTTGACCTGATTAAACTAAGCATAATTTACAGAAAAGATCATTGTAACGTCTAATGCAAAAGATGGTAGAGTTGACTTGTGAGGTTCTGCATGCTCTCCTTTCTTACTTTCAATTAATTATACATATTACTGCCTCATATCCTCTGATTAAGGACAATGCACTTTATGAGGGGATAAGTAGTCACTGACTTCATGTCCAAGCATGTTCATTGTTGACATTCATCAGGTACTAGAGTTTAAAAATGAACCAACTAAGTGATATGATCTATTCATAAACATTAACCTGATTTATTAACTTTCTATCATCACCAAGACTTTGCCAAAATAAAGAGTACAATGGGGAAAATGTCTCCAAAGGAAAAAGTTCAATGAGAAAATTGTCCACAATTCCTGAAGTATAATAAGGGAAAGAGTACTTAACTTTCAAAGATAATGATACTTTTCTTCCTTTTTTTACTCACACATTCACATACATACTTATCTACGGACCCTGTAAAATATAGCAGGGTTTTAATCTTATGCAGTGGTCCATAATAGTCCCAATACTAACCTTCCAAACTCTAGTCTGTCATTTACCATGGAAGAAAACTGCATTCCTTCCATAAATACAACCCTTTCATATACTATAACGTAGAAAGCAGAAAAGACAGATACTGCTGCCTGATATAGTTGTGTTCAATATCTGGTAGCCTTATTGGAGGAGGATTTATCCTCTTTATTGGCTAATAAACACAGCATGTTCCTGAGCCTCATGGAAATTAAGTTAAAACCAGGGGTTTTTAGGTTTCCTATTTATTTTTCTCCAGATTCATCTAGAAAGACTTCTGTTTGTCCCAAGGTATTAATATCTTCCATTTATCTAATGCATACTATGGGAGAGATATCTTTTCATGTTGCCAATTATTTAAATCTAGAAATAATATTCCATGGTAATATTAACATACCCATTCTAGAAATGAGAAAATTAAGTCAATTTTCTAATCATTTAGCCATTATTTAAACATATTTTTGTGTGAATCCAAACCTACATTTGTTTGCTATTCTATGAAATATAGACACTTATAGAATTTGAATATATTCTGTGTATAAGCAAATAGTATGAATAAGCAAATATGTGAACAATTTCTTCAGTACTTGCTGACCACAGGAGAAGTGAGATTACCTAATATCTCTGAATATTTGGTGTGTGTTTTTTTTTTAATGTTTTGAGATGGGGTCGAGCTATGTTGTTCAGGATGGACTTACTTTTCTGGGCCCAATTGATCCTTCATCTTCAGTGACCCTAGTAACAGGCATATGTCACCATGTCCAGCTCAACTTTGAATATTGTTTTCACATTTCTTTCCTCATAAACACACAAAACTATTTGGTTTGTTGTATGACTATTCACATCTTTAGTCATAGACACATCCCAGATATCCATGCTAGTTAATTTATTTTATACAACAGGACTTGATACAATTATTTAAATTTAATATTTAATTAAATGATTGAATAAGCTCTTATTTTATGCTTATCATAAGGGAATTATTGTGTAGTGCATATCAAGAGAAGAAAGTTAGTAAAATGAGACATACCTGAGTGGTTTGGAAGTGGGATAATATTCCAACACTTCTCCCCACCCCGAATTATAACACAAATGTATTTCTGGTGAAGTAAATGGGGGACATAATTTAAAACATATAGTACATATGATCCTCTACACAGAATGTAAAGTATTGAGTGTTATGCAAATTTGCTTTGAAAAGTCTTAAGAAGAGAGGAAGTCCATGCTGAATTAAAAGCATTAGTTGACCGGGGGTGGTGGCTCAAGCCTGCAATCCCACCCAGCATTTTCAAAGGGCAAGAGATTGCCTGAGCCCACCAGTTCGAGAAGAGCCTGGGCAACTTGGCAAGGTTTAAACTCTACAATAAATCAAAAATTAGCCAGGCATGGTACCGCGCACCTGAGGTTCTGACTACTTGGAAGGCTGAGATGGAAGGATCACCTGAGCCCAGCAGGTAGGGTGGTTGTAAGTTCCTGGGCGACAGAGTGTGACTCCAATTAAAAAAAAAAAAAAAAAAAGCATCCGTTGAAATATAAAACTATGTTTTAGGAAGAATGAGCATTTCACAGAGGCTTCAATGGAGCAATGTTGAATATCTGAGCTAATTCAGTGGACTATAAGAATGATAGAGTAGTTTGGGACAATGTCATGATGGTTTGTAAGCAGCATTTTTAAAAGTCTGCGGAAGGATCGCTGGAGCCCAGCAGGTTGAGGCTGTGGTGGCCGGGAGCGGCCACTGCACTCCAGTCTGAGCGACAGAGTGAGACTCCAACTCAATAAATAAATAAATAAATGTTTGAATTTTAATTGTAAGGTAATAAATAAAAGAGAACAAAAACTGTTCTTAGATTTCTATTTTTAAAAAAATCACTAGAAATTATGTGAATGTAGATTAGAGGGGTGGGAAGATGGAAGGTGATAGGCTGTCCTGATGAGAAATGAAGCAAAGAATACTGGTGAATAAGTAGTTGTGAGTATACGATTACAAAGTTGGAAGAACCGTGGACATCATATAGCTGGTACTTCTATTAATCCACATTTTTCTGTTAAGAAAAATTACCAGAAAGAGTAATTGTAATGATAGCAACATGTAGAATTTCTCTAGTATCTTTGGGGCAAAAAGAATACTAATAATCATTAATGAAGTATCAGAATAACAAGGAGTAGATAAGGGAATCAAAACCCTGAATAAACCCAGGGTTTTTTGGTTCTAAGTTCAATATTATTTTTTAATCATTATTTATTGAGCCAAGAATTATTTCTTGAGCAAATTTTTTTTTTTTGCCAGCCATTGTGCTAGCCAGTAGTCTAATGGTAAGAGAAACAGGTGCTAAAACAGACTTCACTTTTCTCTTCATAAAACTTTCATTCTTGCTGAATTGTGAGGAAAAATAAATGAGTAAATAAATCTGCTATTATTAAATAAAAGTCTTAAAGGAAGCAGAAAGAGAGACATGACAGGGAACGGGATAGAGAAAACTGTCTAGAAAGAATAATTGCAAAAATGTTCAATGAGAATTGTCATTTTAAAGGAGACCTGAAAGTTGAAAATCATGTGTCCCTTGAGAAAAACTAGAAGAAAATAATTCCAGGTAGAGGACACTGCATGAATTACAGCACTGATAGTGGTAAGGCATTAGAGTTTACTTTAAAACATCAAGAAATAATGCTGATATAGATTGCAGCAAACAGTTTCTAATTTAAATTGACTCTTTGTAAAGGAGGTCAGAGCTAGATATATTTCTGAGAGTAAAGGAAATAGCAAGGATCCAATCCAAGAAGAATATTAATTATGTAAAAAAAAATCATGTAAAATGTAAAAGGAGAGGCTCAAGCTCAGAAATTTGAAGGAGAACTTTCTTTTATAAAGATGTCAAAACAGGGAAATAATTATAATAATATGTGTAATTGGAAAGAAAAATAAGATATGTATAATTAGAAAGAACAATAAAAATAAAAAAACTCAAATTTGAAAAGTTTTAGAAATTAGAGAATCATCTATGCTAAATGTTGTTTGGGTGAAATATAAAACTAGAATGAAGATAGAAGTTGCTTTGTTTTTTTTCCCCAAAGACAATTCTTAAAAAAAATTAACTATAATGTGGACAGAAGGAGGTTTGGAAGTCACATGCATCACTTCGTTTGGTAGCAAATGTCAACCTAAAATAATCAAAAGGGTCAGAATCTAGTTTAAAGAGCATTTATTCAAATTGAAGTACAGATTATAAAGAAGTCAGTGTTCTGAAGTATAATCCATAGATTAAGGAGAAAAGACTTGAGTAAGTTTTTCTCTGGAGAATCAATAGCTGTAGATTTTCCAAAATAAAACCTGTGTTATTAGGCAATATTTAGTTATAAAAAGACCTAAAATGATTATCACTATATATAAAATATTTACTGCCTGTTACTACTAGTCAAATAAATTACATATTTGCACACCCACACTATATGCAATAAAGGTAAAACTGAATATAATTGAACTTAATCTCTACAATATTTTTATTCCAATTTTTGGAAAACATTTTAGTATGTTTCTGTTTTGTACACTTTAAAAAAGTGTACTGTCATAAAAAACTTATTTCTTATATTTTACATTAATTGCTTTTTAAGAAAAATACAATAAAGATAATTTTGCTTTATCCTATTGCAGTAATTGCTAATACAAGAATTTTTAAGCACAAAACAGGTTACCTTGAAACACTCTGAAATTATCTTCTTTTGTCATACATCATCTTTTGTAGAGTTAGCTATTGTATGACAAATATCAGAGTTTATAATATTAAGCATGATTACAAGCCTTTAAACTGAATTTTAAAATCTTATATTTTATTTTTTAAAAACCCTACAAAATGCCTCATGGACTCACTCATAATTGGGCTCTGATCACTTGCCACATTAACACAAGGTATCCTCTCTGTTATGAGAAGGAGGTAGGGAGAAGGGTGAGGGGCATGTAACAAGACAAAAGATACCTGGTCTACTACCAGAGGAAGTGTGGACCACCTAGAAGCCCAAAGTTCACCTACATGCAGCCTACTTATGTAGTAAATTCTCACTTGTACCTTACAACTCTATAATAAATAAATACATTTTTTAAAGAAAACATTTTCCCTACTGACTTCAGACAAAATTAATCTTGTAAATTTTAACAATAAAATTAAAATAGTAATTTTTATATTTGTAAATATATATATTCACAACACATTAAAATTTTAAACTTCAAAAGGAAATTGTATGAATAGAAAATTCAGAGGATGTTTTTTAACAAAATGAGAATGCTATGTCTTTCAAATTTTACATATTATTATTTTATCATTACTGGACTCAAAATGGTATTCCAGTTTTTAAGATACTATGGTCTCTCCCAGAAAAATGTAAAACTATACACAAGAGAGATACCTTTCCAGAGTAGCAAAATAAGGACCTCAACAATCTGCCTCTTTTTAAAAGCAAGAAGAATATCAACAAAACAATTATTAAAAATCAACTTTTTTAATACTCTGGAAATTAACTGACGGATTGCAAAAATATGTACTTTTAAAAAAATGACTGATTCCCAATAAACACATCAAGGTTTATGGTGTTTTCATTTGTCATTGTCCCATATTTTTCTCCTTTGCTCAGCAGAAACTTTGAAAACCAGTAGTTTAAACCAGCAATCTAGCAAACAAAGAAAGGAGCAAATATGTTTGGAGCTCCCACCAAAGCCCATCCCTCAGAATAGTCACTAATTTACTTGTCTAACAGCTCCTGAAAAGTTTCCATTCATAAGATTTGCCTTTATTTTACCTGACCCATAGCTGTCCACTGTAGAACCCTATGTCTAGCACATTTATCAAAGTAATGAGTGGCAATTGTTTATCATTACAGTGCCCAAGGCAACAATGCCAGATGAGGCAAGCAAGAAACTGCCTGAACATCTTAAAAGGAAAGGCTGGGGAACATGATGTCCATAGAAGGCTTTGAAATGTTCCAAGATGTTCTTTTGAAGATAGAAAGATACTTTCATGGGCAAGTTTGTACTTACTCAGAAAAAACATAAGAAGGTCCTAATCTGTCATTTCTGGCACTTTAAGATTCTGCACAACCAGAAAGTGAAAGATTAGGCATATTTGTAAATCATCAGAGTGTCAAAGGCATAGTCCAACACATGCACACGTACACACAACACACACAATAAACATTATGAAACTTATTGTTTTAAAGCATTTAAAGAAATTTCTATGTAATTATTGATGGGCATGCAGGTGAGCAGTAAGCAAGCATAGACTTAAAGGCTTCATACAACTAAGAATACACACTTTAGAGAATGAGTCAAGGAACGTCATTAAGCAAACAAAACAATAGTCAAAAAGAACAATAAAAACAAATCTTATGAAGGAATTTTATTTCCAGAGTTGATATATTATATCGTTTAAAGTGTCAGGTTTTCTATAACAAATGCAAAGCACATGAAAAAGAGGAAAGTGCAGCCCATCCACAAACAATTAGTAGAAATTGTTCCTAAAAAATTTCAAGGGTCAGACTTATTAGGTAAAAGACATTATATCAGCAATAATAAATATGACCTAAAGACTAAAATAGAAAAAAAGTCTCAATAATTTTTTAAAGAGTGAGAAAAATGCCTTGCTGAAAAGAAAATACTAATACAAATATAAATTTTAAAAAATTATAAATTCAAAAGCTGGAAAACTCTGTAACAAAAAAGAAAGTCTAGAAGAATTAAGAATTAAGTTTTAAGTTGACCTTTAAAAAAAATTAACAAACTTGAAGATAGACCGATAGAGATGATTAAATCTGAGGGGAAAAGAAACCAGAAAACAAAAACAATGAATAAAGACTTAGAGTCATGTTAGACATCCTCAGGTGGCAATGAAAATTTAATTAGAATTTCAGAAGGACATAAGAGGAAAAAAGGCAAAAATAATATTTGAAGTAATAATGTCTAAAAACTTTACAAAATTGGTAAAAAACAAAACAAAACTGTAATCTACACATCCAAGAAACCCAATGAACTTCAACTAGTATAAATTCATAAATATCTATCTTTAGACATAACATAACCAAATAATTAAAAGCCAATGACAGAGAAGGAATATTGAAAGCAGCAAGAGGAAAATGATTTATTACATAAAAGGAGTACCTGATAACCTTAATAGTTGACTTTTCATCAGAAACCATAAAGGACAGAAGGCAATGGGATTAAATATTCAAGTTCTGAGAGAAAAGATTGTCATTAAAAGTTATTTAGCCAGTGAAGTTATCTTCCAAAAGTAAAAAGAAAAATTAAGATATTTTCAGGAAAACAAAAACAGAGAGAATTCAGATGGCCATTTGAGAAATACTAAAAGGAGTCATTCAAATTTAAATGAAAGAAAAATGGACATCAACTAGAATTCACACAAAGAGATAAACAACGCTACTTATCATAACTATATAGGCAGAAATAAAATCCAGTATAAATGCATGTTGGTTTGTAACTCATTTCTTCTTCTGACCAAAATTAAAACTGCATAAAACAATAATTATAAAATTTATTGAAGATCTTATAATGTATAAAGATGTAATATTAATAAAAGTAAAAGCACAAAGAAAGAGGTGGAAGGTAATTAAGCTATATGAGAATAAAAGGATGGACAGCATAAAAAGTATGATTTCCCGCCACATATAAAATAAATAGAAATCAATAACTAAAATTTGAAAAATGTAGCCGGGTTCGGTGGCTCAGCCTGTAATCCCACGCCTTTGGGAGGCTGAGGTGAGTGGATTGCCTGAGCTCGCGGGTTCGAGACCCACCTGGGCAGCGAGACCTCATCTCTACAATGAATCAAAAAATCAGCCGGGCGTGGTAGCGCATGCCTGTAATTCCGGTTACTCGGAAGGCTGAGGTGGAAGGATCGCCGGAGCCCAGCAGGTCGAGGCTGCGGTGGCCGGGAGCGGCCACTGCACTCCAGTCTGGGCGACAGAGTGAGACTCCAACTCAAAAAAAAAAAATAAGAAAAATGTAAATCAATGCGGTAATTAAATAGTACATGTCTAAGTAACCAAATTGTCAAGAAGAAATTACGGGGAAAAGTACAACATACCCTGAGAAGATGAAAACACAGCATACCAAAATTTAGAGACTGTAATGAAGGTAGTACATAAGGGAAAAGCATACTGCTGATACCTGTTAAAAAACAGAAAGATCTAAAATCTAAAGATGTATTTTCTACATTGATACTAGAAACTGATCAAACTAAATTTAAGGGATGATAAGGAAAGGAATAACATAGATTAGAGTGAAAATATAAATAGCAAAACTATAGAGAAATCAATTAAGCCAAATGTTGGTTATTTGGAAAGTCCAATTTTATAATCACAGAGAAAAACATCTGCCAAAATCCACAAAACCTTTCATGATACTAACACTCATCAACTAGGGTTGGAGAATTTCCTTAACATGATGAAGAGCATCTGTGAAAAACCCACAGCCAACATCACATTTAGTGGTGACAGGCTATTTTCCCCCTAAGGGAAGAAACAAGACAAAGATACAGGTTCTCATCAATTTTGCTGTACATTTCACTGTAGATTCTGTTTTGGGATATTAGCCAAGGGAGCAAAAAAAGCATGTAGTTTGGAAAGGAAAAAGTAAAAACTATTTTTGTTTTCAAAAACATTATCTTTAGAAAATTCTAAGAAAGTCACAAAAATGTATTAAACAATCAAATTGCCAGAGACAGAAAGAATAGTGTGTTCCAGGGACTGATGGAAGAAAGAATGGGGAATGTCTGCTAATGCCTACATAATTTCTCTTGGGAGTCATGAAAATATTATGGAATTAGGTATTGTTGATCATTACACACCTCTAGGAGTATACTAAAACCCAATGAATTGTATACTGTAAAGGATAGATTTTATAATATGCTAATTATATCTCAGTAAAAGTACTAATAAAATACACAGATCAGGATTAGTAAGAAGAATAGCTATGATTTGAATCTGTATCTGCTTAGAGCTAAAATCATATTCTTTTCATTAGAAGGGATTGACTCTGAAGAAGGGATTACACCTATTCATGACAGACGTTAAACCTGAAATTGAGAATGGTTCATAAACAGAAGAGTTGGAAGTAAGGTTAAGAGATCTGCCTGCCCTTTAAAAAACTGTCTACTTCTCTAAGTGTCTATGCAGAATAAACTGAGAGTAGAATCTGAATTTATATGAAGTAATATTTTACACATAGCACTCTCAGTTTCTGAATTGATCCACTCAATATTTGCATATTGAGCACTTACTATATGGCAGGAATCATTTTTGGTATTTGCTAAGAGTATTTCTGTCTTCATTTCTTTTTTTGTTTTTCAAAAGTTTCTAAAAGCTAGATATTATTTAGATTCCTGCAAATTTTTCTTGTAATTGATACAGTGGAGATGCTTTTCTATTGTTAGGAATATTTATAAATTCTCTAAGCATTTTGTCTATCCATGAATGAAAACATAGTGAAAAATATTGCAAAACAAAAAATAGAACATAAAAGAGAGACTACAATTTTTATTTTTGAAAAGTTTTAACATTGAGTAAAGACAACACATAAGTATGTACAAGAGGGTGTGTATAACTAAACAAATCAATCACAAAAATAATTTCATCCCATGTAGTTTTCAAATCTGGCACCAGTCTTTTGCTGATTAAATATTCAGGATGGAAGTCATACTCTCCCTGCTTTTTCATTACTCAATCTTGATTCAGCTTCATTTCCTCTTAAGGTTCATTGCGATTAATGATGCACTCCATTTAGCACAACAAAAGAATTCTAATTCTCTGTGAATTTAGAGTTTGTTCTCATGTGAATTAGCACTCCTCTAGTAACCAGACAGTTTAGAAATACATGAGTTTTGTTTGACGATACAAAGGCTAAAAGAAAAGGTCATAGTAGGCCTACTTTTAATAAGTTATTAGATAAATACATTTTCTAGATTGTTTAATCTCTTCATTAGTCTTCAAAGTGCCTTAAGAAAAGTCTTCAAATAAGTATATCACTTCTCAATTATCTATATTAATGGAAAGGAGCAGCGGTGTGTATAATGGAAAATGGATAAAATATACACATATTTGACTTAGAGGACACATGTCATATGTTCTGAGAATAAGTAAAATTCAAGTTAAGAATGGAGGTCAAGTTGCGGCTTTTCCAGTAAGCTTCTGTAGTTGCCATCGTGTAGTCAATGATTTTGCTAAGTTTCTCTCCCTCTCATTGCATTCTAATGCTGAACATTATCATCTTTCAGATTGAAATAAAAATGCTACTGAAAATAAAGAAGTGCATATCCCCTTTTGAGTTTTCTACCTAAATTACTTATGCTTTTTCCTTGAGTGGGAAAGAGAAATATTGTGCTATAAGAGGCTTTTTACTATATGTTCTGGGCAGATGACAATGAGTTAAGACCCTCAAAGAATCAGGACAAACATGAAGGAATTAAATATTATATTGGGAACCTATTAAGAGCCACCTACTTGGCTTAATAAGTATTAATGACTAATTAATTTCAAAGTACTGATTCAGACTCATACTATATGTAAGATTATATGATACGAACTGGAGAGATTCTGTGATGAATTTCCTGTGTGGCAGGAAACATTCATATCAAAACAGAAGTCATAAATATGCTACAAAAAGCCAAGGGATAAGAGTTATAGAAATATATGGAAAGAACACTTACCTAGTATAAACAGGAGAGATCAGAGAAGACCTCTGATGAAGTGATATTTCACTCATGACTGGAATTATCTGACAAGATGAAAAAAAATTGTAGAATGATGTGAGAAGGTGACACAGAAGACCAATGTGTGTGATAACACAGTAAAGACTGTAAGACATATTTGAGTAACTCAGAGAATTAATTTTAACATTAGCTTTATGCAGAAATAAATTTGCTACAAACTGATAAAAATATTGGTTCAAGGCTCTTCATTAGCATGGATACTATAAGAGCTCTCTGTTGCTAGGAATGCTATTCTAGACTGTGAGGGAAAGCCTGATTAAAATCCAGAAGTATTTCAATTCAAGCCCTTCTTGCATCATCAAAACTGTCCTCAGGAGATGTGAAAGAGAAATAATCTATCATTTCAAGGCTCTTGTAATTTGATGTGATTTTTTCCCCCATTATAATATGTATTCACCTTAGCTTCTAATTTGTACTTTATGTATATTTTATTTTTATAAAAGAGGACTTTTGAAATTGTATAAGCTCCAGGCTCCCAAGACTGTATATTCTGTGCTTTTTTAAAGTAAGCTGAAAAAAAAGTTGAACACAAGGTTATACAGCAATGAAGAATCAGCATGGCTATTTTGATAAATCTTGTTTTTGGACTTTCCAATTTTTAAACTTGCTAACAACCATCACATTTAACTTTTCTCTAGAGTGTGAATTGTTGTAGTTCTTATTTATACCTTTAAGATGAATGCAATAAGCACAATTTTAAAGATAACAAATATTATTTCATTTATAGAGAACATCAGGATTTAAAAATTAACTTCCCCCTTTGAAAAGATCTATTTATTATGCAAAGTTTTGGATATTCTCCAGAATCCTTTGATTTAAACAGTGTAGAGAGATTATTTAGAAATGATTGCTGAGCACTAAAACAATGGAAATAACAATATTAAAAAACTTATTTAAAAAAACAGGAAACAACTCTAGATAATTTAGCATTTTACTTGTTTGATTTCTATTGAGGAAAAACAAAAACAAAGATCAAATACTATAGTTATAGTTGCAAGCAAAGTATCATTAAGTAGTTTATCCCCTCCTTGAAATATATATATATTTTGTGGGGTTTTTTTTAAGTTTTCAAACCAAGTTTATCAGCAAGAAAAAGAGAAGATTCATGGCAGAAAACCAGCCATTGGCAAGTTTTTCAAAGAAAAACTGCTGAAATATATTAAAATGGTTTTCTTTTGATGTTTCTTAAATAATTTTACTTTTATTCATTAATTTAACTATATTTTATTATTACACAAAACAATACATATAACATTTCTTTCCTCATAGAGCTTTCATTCTTGCCAGGGAAAAGAAGATAAAATTAGACAAACATTAAATAAATATGTAGTGGGTGAGATATGCATGGCACTCTGGGTTCCCTTGAAAATAGTGCCTGAGACAAGAATTTGGTGCAGTAGATTTCTGGTGTGATGTCAGTAATAAGGTATGATAGAGTAAATAAAGTCTGAAATAGGAGAAAAAGACAATAAAATATAGATTATTGAGATAACTCATATGAGCAAAAGAGGCTTGAATCTAAGGATATTTCCAAAAAATGAGAAGACAGCCTCTCACAAACGCCTTTCAGAGAACAGATATTGGGGCCATATAACCACTGTCTTTACTCCCCAATGTTTGTGGAACATCCAGGAGGACTACAGGACAGGCTTAAAATGGAAATGTTATAACAGGTAGGGTGAGCAAATGTAGTAGCATTGACCACTGCATCTGGGGTACATTTCCTTCCCCAGTTTAGCAGGGAGACATCTTAGCAGAGTACTGCTGCTGCCTGAGATTGCTCAGTGAAGAACCTGACTGAGAATTACCCTGTTACCACACTGTGACCAATGCTCACTTGGTAAGAGCAAATGAAAAGCTAGGAGTAAAATCATGATTGAAATAGGTTCAGAAGAAAATGTAAGAAAAGGAAAAAGCAACAGTTGGCATTGACAACTCTATTGAAGAGTTCTTTTCAATAAGGGAGAAAGAAAAATGAAACATTTAAAAGAGGAATTTTGTTTTGTGTTTTTAAAGCAATCACTCTACTCTTCTGTGTTAACGGAATATCCAACTAGAAGGGGGAAACTTGGCAATACAGAGATCAAAGAGATAGTTGATAATGTGATGCTTCTGGCAAAGGCAATGTGTTACTTAAGCTGATGAAATATATTCGTTGTGGAATGAAGATTTTGAAGTCTAATGACTTACCATGTAGACATTACAATGTGGTAAAAGAGGTGACTGGGGTTTTCATTGCATTGAAATGGTACCCACATAATTTTTTAAAGTTTTTCATGATACCTGATGAATTTCCTATAAACTGTAATTCGGTCCTCCACTGAGTAGAAGCTCAGCTCTGAGGACATGTCTTTTCCCTAACACTCTAGACAGATTAATTTTCAAATTCTATTAGTCGATAAGAACTAAAGGTGAAACCAAATAAATCACTTCTTTTCCGGATGCAAGCAAACTTAAAATTTTACATTTTATGATAATGTAGAAGTAAAATGTAATTCTATAGCCAATTACCTCTGATGCATTAGTATTTTTTAATATTATGAATGGAGCTTTGATCTACTTTATGTTTTTCACCTGTTTTATTTATCCTGATGCAAACACAAAGGAATGGCAATACAGAAGGTAACACAGGGAAATGTTAGTATGACTCAGATATTGCTGATAAATCATGAAGCTTGCAGAATTAATATAACAATTGTTGCAGACTTCAGTATTCTACTTTTCTTTACAAACAAACTAGTTTATTATTGTGCAACTATCTCACAATACATTTTTTTAGGTGTCAATAGAGATGAATGGATAACTTGCACTGATAAAATGCCGCAGGTAACTAGATATATTATAGGATCATAAAACGTATTTCTGCTCACAAGCAACTTCATGGAATAACATTAAAAATTATTTACATATGCCCACTATAAATAATTTCCTATTATATTATATGTCACCCTGAAAAATTATATGGAATGTATTTGAGATGTATTTTTAATAAAGATCACTGTATTTTGCTCTTTATTTTAAATTACTATGACAATGTTTTTCTTATAACAGTTTCAAATTATATTAATTGGCATTACTTTAGTTTTTTTCTAAGTCATTCTATCAACTGTTAACTGTTCACACTTTACTTGATTCCATTGTAATAAGTTCAAGCAAAAATGTTTCTTTTTTCTGGTGGATACTATTGGTTGCAATCAATTAATATAGCCAGAATTTATTAAAGAAAATAAGCAAAACAGGCTAATGTTATACAAGTTCTACGTAAATTCAGTTTGAAAAAAAGAATTTATGCATGAAAGATTATGAAAAAAACTTGTTTTTAGAGACATTAACTTAACCAGCAATGCTTTAAAATTTGAAGGAGAGGGAGTAGAACATTAAATTTGGCATTGCACTTCTTTTAAGATTTAGAAGAAGCAACATAGTACATGAATAGCACTGTATTTATGAGGTTTAAATATAAAATAATAGTACCTAGGGTGTTTAGATATCTAAATGGCCATCCTTCTTTTTTCTTATATTCATATTTTGGCTGCCAAGGAGCTTCTCAAACATAAAAGTGGTCATGTTATATGCCATGATACCTAATACATTTCTAACTGGGACTAGGTTACAAATAAGTAGTTCTCCTGAACCTCAAAATACTGAATGTAGTGCACACATTTACAAAATTACTAAAAGTCTTAAGTAGATTCCTTTCAGGGAGTTCAAGTTTCTCACCTTAGGCCTTGTCTTTAGATGGAATTTAAGGACCTTTCACCTAGGTATGCACCCTCATGCTTAAAACCCAGTTCACATGCGTCATTGTCTATACTATTCAGACTCTGTCACTACCCGAGTTATAAACAAGATCAAATGCTAGTTCTAGTATACAAGTTACTTCATGGACCATTGGGGATAACATTTTACTTTGGTTTTGTAAATCAAAAGTAAAATCTAATCACCTAAATTTTAAAAATTGATAAAAATGCACAAGAGAGACTCATGCCTGTGGCATGGAGCATATCAAGGCAAGATGAATCATCCATAGCTTTTTTTTTCTTCTTCTGGTTTTCCACAGTGTTCACTCTCTCTCTAGGAAGAAAACTAAACCATTATATAACATTTGTTCTTGGGAAGAATGTTGACAAGAAGAAACCTCATATACTACCATTTTAAGGTTAGATCAATTCCCAATTTTATTAGGCAAACATAAAGAAATTTAGCAGAGTAAGATGAACATACAGGCCAGGAGAATGGTTTTTAATGTTTTATGTGAATGGTTTTTTTATGTTTCTGACATGGTAGGCATTTGAGCACTACGCTTTTCCTGCAGCACATTAATGAATTCTTTGAAAACCCTATGTGGGCCTTCTATACCACACTGTTTTCTGAATCAGATACATAGGCTGGCCTCCTTGGGAATTCAATGAGTCTTACTTGTCAGAAGTTCCATCTCCTGGAAAAGTTCTCATGAAAAAGCATACACAAGAGTTCTTTTTGTGCTAGTCATTATACAGTCATGCCTACTAGTCGTGCCAAGAAGTATGTGTACAGGTTTCTCTCACTGCTGCCTCTGTTCTTCTGGAAGCCAGTGTAGTCTGCTTCAGTAGGATTTTTCTATTCACAATTCTTTCTACAGGGAGTAGACCTCAGTCTCCTTGTTTACATATGTCCAAATTCCTCTTGACTGATGCCAAGGTCGCACATTTCTTTTACTCTTTCACCATACTCTGGTTTGTTATCAGGATAGGTCTGTGAATTTTTGAAGCTCTATTTCTTATTTTGTTAATCATAATAATTTTTTTGCCTGAGATATCTCCTCACTTTTAAGTTGGGTGGAGATGTCAGAGAAAACCATCTAAGCCAATAATATATGACTTGGAAAAGTTCCTGGTTCGTTCAATTTCCTTGAAGATTTTTTTGTTTTGTTTTTATATGTAAACTGATTAGGGAGTAAGGAAAATATTTCTTTGAGATTACTTTTTATTGTTTGAAAGTCTATATTGTCTATTGTCCTCAGCTGTGACTCCCTAGCTACATTTATGACACAATAAACATATCTAAATTAAAATTCTGTTATAAACACAATCTGAATTTTTGTGTAGTTGAATTTGTTTCTCAGTTTTATCATCAGTCTGAAATTTTATAACCAGCAATGATTAGGCCTTCATCTGGTGTTCTTATAATCCACTCTATTGGTCTATTGGCTTCCTTTTCCTCTTCCTATACACTGAATATTTCTGAAATTGTGAAAGAAGGTAAAGCATGAAAAAGTGCGTCTGTACAACCTTTTCTTATCTGTAAAGCCTTCCTTAATATTCATTCTTATTAGTCACTTTTCAAGATCTGAGACAAAACATGTCACCCTACTACTAGTAACATGTTTCAGACTAACACAGATAGGTGTGATTCCATTGCCAGAAATTCTGAACAGTAATTAATGTCAAGAGTCTGAAAATGTTTTAAAGTTTCTCTATGATCACTACCTTCAAATATCCAGAATCATTTTTCAGTTCACAATCTCTAACAACCAGAGAGTTAATTTTTCCGTTTTTTTTCCCTTACACTATAACTAAAGTCATCTTGCCTGTTTGCTAATCCTTTTGCCCTTCTTTACTCTTAAGCATAAGGGATTTCTGACTCCCTAAAGGATGCTGATTAGATGATGTCACCTGTATTTAAACCCCCATGTTCTACTTAGATACCAGTTCAACAATAATTCTATAATTCTGTTCTCCCTTTAGTGCTCAAGTTTATATTATTTACTACTTCTTTTTCCATAAACGTTTAAATATCTTGGCATTGGGAACCATGAAGAAGGAACATTTTTATTCTAGGATAATTCATTTCTAACTTAAGGCAAGCTGTAATGCCACAAAACCTCTATATGTTTTTGAAGGGAGAATTTCTTCTATTATAGCCCTTCAGTACACTACCAAAACTCAAATCCAGGATTTGATTATAAAATTGGAAGGGATTCAAAGGACGACAAATTCTCAGTCTTAAAAATCTATCATCCAAAGATAGGTTTCAGTAAAGGAAGCTGCCAGAACCTGAACTTGGGAAACCTAAAAAAATATTCTTTAACTTTCTTGGAATTTACTTGTCCAAAAATACAGTAACTTCTAGGCATCGGTGGAATAATCTCCTCTCTGCTTATGGATCATGCAATGTCCTCAGCTGATAAGTCTGGTCCACCTAAAAATCTAGCCCCTGTACTTCTCATTGATTCCAAGTTAATCAGAGTCAAGTCTCAGTATAGTTTGGGAGAAGAAGAACAGACAATGATCTATGAAGAAACAATCTTTATGCCAAAAGAACCATAGGAACTGACTAATAACTGCTAGCAATAAGGAAGAAAATATGCATGGGAGTCGATTTTGACTATGTTAGACTGGAAATTGAAGTACATAAAACTGGGTAAGTAAGAATTGATTGACAAAAGACATATACTTGTGATTTACTGTTCTGACAATGATACTTGGCCTCAACTCACCTTGCTCCTTGAGGACTGGATATAGTAAAGATCTACTGTAAATTAGGTAGAAAGACCTGAACATTTTTGGCATTACTTTGAAGAAGAAATCAGAAGGTTGAAGAAATAGGGATGTTATCATGGATTTATGAAACAGGACCTAAGAACACAATCCTTGACTTTTCTGTAGGAGGACTTAGAATGCAATTATTTCTGTAGATTACTAAAAGCTGCATTGTTGAAGGGACACTGGCATTTGTGAGAAGTAGTTGATGGCAGTCCTGTGCAGGCTAGAGAAAATGAGAGGCGCAGCTTAGAACAGTGCATAGCATTCCACAATGAGAGAGACTAGGTAACACTACTTACCTATCAGTGGCAAGGTGGATATAATTGCCATAATAGACATCAAGAAAAAGTGGAAATTATAGCAATTTAGGGTAACTCCTAATAAATCTTGGTGTCAGTAGGGGCAAGACAGAGTGTTAGTCAATTATAAAATTGTTCAATTTACCTCATCATCATAATCATAAAATTGATGCTGGCAAGAAGAGGCTGATATCAGATGCTGCTGTCTCTTGTACATTTCCCAGATGCTTGCAAGTTCAGAGAACTCGACCTAAATATTTAGATTATTTTTCTCTTGATGAAGGAAAGGATCCCATAATTCTACTATAAGTACACATGTAAATAATCTTTTGGTTTTTTATAAAATAATCTAAAATCATTTATTGGAGTAACTATGCACTGAGGAAGGGAGAATGCCTATTTTTAAACTTTCTTTTAGATAAGAGTTCTGAGTTGACATTAATAGAGACTCAAAGGGACAATGAGTCCTTTGAGTTATAGTAAAGGTGTGGAAACCAGTTGATAAGTAGAAAACTAGTTCAAAGCGATCTCACTATGTCTCTGAAGCCCTATTGTGAATAGTCTCTCAGTTTACATATATTATTCTGTATACAATATATAATTTAGAATACACACACACATAAACACACACACACACATACACACACACACACACACACAAGTTGGTGTACCCCTACCTGTGGAGTGAGAAATATTTTCTGACCTGGGAAGTAATGATCACTATGGTAGATAAGATCAAATAGGTACTCCTATATCTTTCCTGTACTCAAGCAAAAATAGTTAACCAAAATAAATACTTTATTCCATGAAAAATTTTCAGATATTGAATTCATCAACAAAAACCTGAAGGATGCAGTTGTGGTAGGCTCCATCATATCAACTCACTTCTAATACATTTGTAAAAACCAGATAGATTATAGCAGATTACTATAGAATTTATATACAGTATCGTATGACAATAATCTGTTCAACTATTGCAACAGATAAAACTTCTGGTACTTGATGTATATTTTTTATTTGCCAGATGTCATTTATTCATTCCGATAGGAAGGAAGGTACAAAATAAGTTAAACTTTAATTAGAAATAAGAGTAAAGCCGGGCTCAGTGGCTCAGCCTGTAATCCCGCGCCTTTGGGAGACTGAGGTGAGTGAATTGCCTGAGCCCACAGGACCCGCCTGGGCAACGAGACCTCATCTCTACAATAAATCAAAAAATCGGCCGGGCGTGGTAGCGCATGCCTGTAATTCCGGCTACTTGGAAGGCTGAGGTGGAAGGATCGCCAGAGCCCAGCAGGCGAGGCTGCGGTGGCCGGGAGCGGCCACTGCACTCCAGTCTGGGTGACCGAGGGAGACTCCAACTCAAAAACAACAACAACAAAAAAGAAATAAGAGCAGCCCTTCTTTAACATCTTGATTCAGGGCTTTCTGATAACTTGCCTTTCTCTGCTACAATAGAATCATAGAGATCGCAATCATCTTAAATTTCACAATATTACATCAGTCCTTTATATTAATGATATTGGGTAATTGAATCCCATGAGCAGAAAGCGTACAATACACTCAATGCTATATCAGGATATAAATGTGCCAGATGGTAGGTGGTAATTGAAGATTTAGGGACCTGTTACATCAGTGAATGTTTTAAGCATTTAGTGGCTGATGCATGGTAGGACCTTCTCTTTGAAATGAAGGACAAGCTGTTACACTTTATACTTTCAACAACTAAAAAAAAGCAATAAGGCCTGATGGGATTGTTTTGAGTTTCTAAGCAGTATGTATAATATTTGTGAATTCTTCTCTGGTTTAATTAACAGACGAAGCTGCCTATTCAAATAGAACACAGGGGAGGAGAAAATTCTATAGTAGGTCCTGTCTATGCATTTTTCTTCAGCATATCTGAAGGTGCTGGAAGTCTCTGGAGTAGATAAAAATATTCTAAAGCGTATCTGGTAAAAATTAATAGGTGAGTTGCAATGTGTACCCCCAAGTTTCTGGAGCAGTGCTACCTTCCACTGAAAAACAAACTCTTGCTATGTTATTGGGACCCAGTACACAACAATTGCTAACAATAGGGACCCATGGTGATTTTTACCATGTCTTAGAATTGAGTGGGCATTGTCAAAATGTGTAAGATAAAATTCAAGATTAGCCTTAAGCAGATTCAGAAAGCATAAATAAATGCTTTTGAGAGAAGCACAGCTTCCTATGTCATCTATATATGTATCACTGATAATTCTGCAATTTACCCTTATGATCCAAGGTGAGGTTTCTTTTGAATAAATGATGGAGAGAGAAAAAACTCAACACTAGTTCACAGATATACCATAACAATATATTGACAGCAGTCAGAAATATCATGCTCCTTATTACATACTCTGATCTAACCCTAACACTCTCTCTTTAAATACAGAATATGTAACACTGAAATACTTCTCAATACTCTGAAAGTCAATGTTGAAGGAAAATCTCTCTTAGGTAGTACTGCAAGCAGTAATCACAGTCGTTCAATGGTCTAAGAGGAATAAGTATTTTGATATATAAATATTCACCGGGCAATAGCAAATGGGCAGTAGCAAATGGCTTGACCTTTTGATCAAGGTTCAGGAAGAAACAATACTGGAATATCAAGAGCAAAGAAATCTGAGGAAGAGAAAAGCAAATGGGTACAAGGGAGTAAGCCTAAAAAGGTGGACCACCGAACAATATTTTCAACAACCAGGTGTCAGAATGGTTCATGCTCTGTATATCAGCAAGCCTCTTTTCTCCTTGGGCAATTCAGTGATCATAAAATGGATTGATAAGAAAAGTTGCTGTGATGCAGAAATAGCAAGAATGAATACTATTTCCAGTCTGATTCTACAGGAAAACTTTGGAACAAAACCTGCACTTCAGTTAGTTTTTTTTTTAAAGATGGAAATAAGCATGTAAATTTCCTGGACAAGATAGCTGCAAGGAAGCCGGGCTCGGTGGCTCAGCCTGTAATCCCGCGCTTTGGGAGGCTGAGGTGAGTGGATTGCCTGAGTTAGCGGGTGCGACACCCGCCTGGGCAACTTGGCGAGACCTCATCTCTACAAGAAATCAAAAAATCAGCTGGGCATGGTAGGCACGCCTGTAATTCCGGCTACTCGGAAGGTTGAGGCGGAAGGATCGCCGGCGCCCAGCAGGTCAAGGCTGCGGTGGCCGGGAGTGGCCACTGCACTTCAGTCTGGGCGACAGAGTGAGACTCCAACTCAAAAAAAAAAAAGATAGCTGCAAGGGAAGGACAGTTTTCTGGAGAAAAGGGGCACTGTGAATTGTCATCAAATTAACTAGTAAAAGGAATCTCGTTGAAGTAAAGAAAGAGATATTGAGCTTACATCATACTATTACAATAATTTTCACTTTGATGACTATCATAATACAAAAAAGCCTTAAAAAATAGAAAAAATTACACTAGTCAAAAAAAACCCCAACAACTTAGAAACAAAAGATGTAGTAATTTTTGAACTTTCCTGCTACAAAGAGGAGTTTTTAATTGTCCTTTTGTTGCTGTTGTTCTATTTGTCTGTTGTGAGCACTTTTCTTAGTAGAACTTTTTTAACATTCTGATATACTGTCTTTACTTTGTAAAGATTTGATTTTGAAATTCACCATGATATCTGACAATTTATTTTATGACAAATATAACCAATGAAAATAGTATGAGTTTTTAGTTGATTCATAGACATCATGGTAATTTCTAAACTTATTTTTTGTAATTTGCAATTAACTGTTTACTCTTGCCATGCTACTAGTCTGATTTCTCCAGAACATTCCTTGAAAGTTTGTCTTGCTCATTAAAGACAATATAATCCACTCCTCTTTTACCCCCTGTAAGTCAATTTATATGTTGAACTTCTGAACTGTGTATCATTTCCAGAAAATTTTCTTCCTGAAAATTATTATTTTTTTTTCTTCCACCAACTTTTTATATTTTAATCACTATTGTCCATAGTATTTATAAAAAGCATACTTATGTCACAGTCACGACGACTTAATGTGTGACAGCATTCCTAATATATAATGTTTGTTTTTTTTTCATTAATCAGTATTTTTTATTATGGTTTTGTGGGGTACAGTTAAGGGTTAGGTGTACAGTGACGTTTCATTCAGGCACCCTGTAGATAAGAAGTGTTTTCCCATCCCCCGACAGATATTTGCTACTGTTAATCCCATCCCCCTCCCCCCCATAGTTTCCCAGTACCATCCGTCATTTTCTCATAGTATTGCATTGGATGTTCAAGGTCCATTATATGAGTGAGAACATGTGATATTCGGATTTTTGTTTTTGTGAGAGGTCACTCAGTATTATAGACTCTAGTTCCATCCAGGTTGCAGCGAAATTCATGATTTTGTTCTTTTTTTATGGCTGCGTAATATTCCATC
>NW_007252974.1:153565-199470 GCF_000164805.1 Carlito syrichta | reverse complement strand
GCTGCTCGAATGTCTCTTTGTGAAGTGTCTGTTCATGTCTTTGCCCATTTTATAATGGGGTTGTTTGTTTTCTTCTTTTCAGTACGCTTCAGTTCCTTGTAGATCCAGGATGTTAAGCCTTTGTCAGACCTAGAGTTGGCAAATACTTTTTCCCAGTCTGTAGGCTGTCTCCCTGCTCTCTTGATGGTTTCTTTGGCTTTGCAGAAGCTTGTCAGTTTAATAAGGTCCCATTTGTCTATCTTCTCTCTTAAGTCCTGTGGGTTTCGGGTTTTGTACTGAAAATTATTTAATAGAGACACAATATGTAAAATGCGTTCTATGACATTACCTCAAATAAAATTCAAACACATAGAAAATTGCCATCTGACTCTCACATAACAATATATATGCACCACATAACAATGTTTTAGTTAATGACAGATCACATATACCACTGTGTTTCCATAAGATTATAATGGAACTGAAAAATTACTGTTACCTAGTGACATTGTAGCCATGGTAACATCATAGCACAACTAGTTACTCACATGTTTTTGGTGATGCTGATGTAAACAAGCCTACTTCATTGTCAATGATATAAAAGCAATAGCACATACAATTATATAGAGTACACAATATTTGATAATGACAATAAATGACTGCTACTGATTTATGTACTTGCTATACTTTTTATCATTAAAGTGTCCTCCTTTTGTGTGTTAAAAAAAATTAACTGTGAAACAGTCTCAGGCAGATCTTTCAAGAGTTATTCCAGAAGAAGGAATTGTTATCATAGGAGATGACCGCCCCATGAATGTTATTTCCCCTGAAGATCTTCCAGTGGGATGAAAAATGGTGGTGGAAGACAGTGATACTGATGATGCAAATGCTGTATAGACCTAAGCTAATGTGTATATCTTAATTTTTAAAAAAGTTTAGATAGTAAAAAAAAAGTTTGAATGAATAAATATAAAAAAGCTTAAACAAAAAATACCATATCATGTTTTAAGCCGTGTTACCACAAGAGTCAAGTTTTTTTAAAAATTAAAAATTTTACAAAGTAACTGTTAAAGTAAGCTAATTTATTATTTAAAAAAGAAAAAAATTAATAAATTTAGTTTAGGCTATTGTTTTGTTAAGTGCTGGCCAGGCCATGTGTTCTTTGAGCTATGGCCACCATGTCTTTCTAGCTTTCGCCCCATTTTCTACCTTAAGGAGGTGAATCTCCTCTCTCTTTAATTTACTTTCTAGATAAATTATATTTTCCAATCTAAAAAATAAATAAACAAATTTAGTGTAGCCTAAGTGTACAGTGCTTATAAAGTCTATAGTAGTTTATAGTAATGTTCTAGGCCTTCACATTCACTCACCACTCACTCACTAACTCACCCAGAACAACTTTCAGTCCCACAAACTTGATTCACAGTAAATGTTCACTAAACATACATCTAAAAAATATATATATTTTTTAATTTTAATTTAATTTTATTTTTTTGGAGTTGGAGTCTCACTCTGTCACCCAGACTGGAGTGCAGTGGGTGCTCCCAGCCACCGCAGCCTCGACCTGCTGGGCTCCAGCGATCATTCCGCCTCAGCCTTCCGAGTAGCCGGAACTACAGGCGCGCGCTACCACGCCTGGCTGATTTTATGATTTATTGTAGAGATGAGGTCTCGCTGTCCAGGCGGGTCTCGAACCCACAGGCTCAGGCAATCCACTCACTTCAGCCTCCCAAAGGCGCGGGATTACAGGCTGAGCCACCGAACCCGGCTTTAAAAAAATATTTTATACTGTATTTTTTACTGAACCTTTCAGTTCATATATGTTTAGATACACAAATATGTTATCATTACCTACAGTATTCAGTGCAATAATATGCTGTACAGGTTTGTGGCCTAAGAGCAATAGGTTATACATTATAGCCTAGATATGTTTTAGACCAAACCATCTAGGTTTATATAAAGACATTCTATGCTGTTTTCACAATGATAAAATTGCCTGACACATTTCTTAGAATGTATCTCCATCATTAAGTGATACATGACTGTAAGTATTTGTAGCAGCCAGAAGGTAGGTGAGCAGTGGGAGTAAGGAATGAGACAGAGCCTCCCAGTCTGAGTTAGGAAGGTTGTATCCTGGCACACAGAAACTGTCACAAGACGCAACATTGTGGTATCCTGAGTGGTATAAGGAAATAGATATTAAAGGCGCCATTATCATTCCCAAGATCACATGATTTTCACATGATTTCCCCTGGCAGTTTGCATTTATGGATTTTTTTCTCTGAAAAAAATTAAAATGCTATATTTACAACTGTATTATGAACAAATGAATATAATCCAGTCTAAACTCATTATTAGGTGTTAATTAGTAATCATTCATTTTATGTATTTAAAAAATAAATGCAAAGCATTTTTATAAGCTCCTGTAACTATTAAGAACTTTAAAGATAAGTTGATCCTGTACAACACCCTATATCAACATATGTAAACTATTTTATTTTTGCACTCCTGCTTTGGGCTGTAATGTACAATATTAAAAGTACCTGTCACATATCTTCTAAAAGGAAATGTTAATCTGGTCAAAAAAATTTTATTTCAAAAATAATATATATCTTAAATGTAAAGAAAAAAGCTAAGTTATACTGCTCTTACTGGAAAGGAACATTTTTAAGTGTTAGAGAAGTTTGTTATATAAGTGACAGCACTATATTTTATGATAAATTTATATCCAGGACTTAAGGGATACTCCTTGATGTTAAATTAATTGACTTTTGAAGACAACTGAAATTTTAAAATTAGAAATAGGTAAACTTGGAAACTGACACACTTAGAAGCTAAAGATTTAAGTCTTACTTTGCTCAATCACCTGGAAAAAAAATCCAAAACCTATATTTAGTATCTTTCACTGAGGATTTAGTATGGCAGAAATACTTGGCCATAAACCTAGTAATTGAAAGTTTCAAACATGTATATTTTGTGCATTGTGATGTATACTTCATAGCAAGTAATAACCATAAATGGACACAAGAAGATAAATTTTGTCTTGAGATCCACATGATCTTACCCTCAGCTGAACCCTGATGTCCTGACCCTTCCGTAAGTACACTGAAAATAGACTGCGCTATGATGAACAGGTGGATCCTAAGAATGCAAGGGCTATGCTAAGACTTCTGTGAAATGTCATGAGAATCTGGCTCTGTAAAATTCCTCCCCAGGTAAGACTGTAGAACTTTATTTATTAGAAAAAGAAATATTATGATCTCAAAAGGCAGGAACTTGTGCCAAAATCTAGAAACAGAGTTCTTGTGATTTAAATAAATGTTTGGAATTAGAAACAGAGAAATATGCCAAAATAGAAATGTCTAATAAGTCTTGTCTATTAACCCAATAACCAACTGTCTGACCAGCCTACCAGATAAAAAATAAATATATATTTGAAGACGAACCTAGCATTAAATATCAGAAAGCAAAGTTAACAATTCCAAAGTCATTTGGAAAATACAGTGATGTAAAGAATGTGAAGAAAGTATTAGCCACATTCCTACCTCTCCGTTTCTTATATGTCACACAATGCTGCTTACAAAATGGTCAGTCAGTACTAAGACTTGTCAAATCAAGTGTTGGTCAAGGGGTTTCATAGTTTAAGTGGCTCAGCAAATCTAAGATTGCTTAGGAGAAAAAGCAACCAACAAAAAAGGAACAAATAAGCAAGCAGAAGTGTGTTTCACCGCTGTGCTTTTTTTTTTCTGTTTCCATCCACTTGAGATATTTGGAAATACCTCTTTTACTTTTAATGTTTAAAGAATATTTAACTATTTAAATACAGAAGTTCAAATATTAATAAAAGTAGAGGAGACACTAAAGTCAACATCTGGCTTCAGCATTGTTATTATTTTGTACACTGCCACCATTTAAAAAAAAATTTGAAACAAAATTAAAAATATTGTACAATTTATTCTTAAAGTATAGTATCTCAAAAAATCCAATTAATGTTACCAACTCCAGGTAACATTTGTAAACATACCATAAATACTTCAATAGTATCTTAGTTAATTACTTATTTTATACAAAATCCAACTACCTGTAAATGCTTTTGTTATTCATTAGTCTATCAGTATATATATTAGCATATATTTTTGTTGTTCTAAATTATTATAAGCACTATGTATAACTATTATTAGTATTAGTTTTTGTAAAATGTCACAGTGTGCCTTGGGTTTTATGGGTCTTATGTATTATCACATATGATAGCTTCTATATTAAACTTTGCAAGTTGTATATGAATCTGAAAATGCGTATTTTACTTTAAGATACAATTCAAAATTATATTTTGACAAAATTTTTTGCACTTTAAGTATTTCTTTCATGCTTTTCGGGGTTGTTGGGAAGAAAAGAGAAATGGAAATAATATATGAAATACCACTACTGGAATGTAAGTGCAAGTGAGTGTAACGTGAGTATGTGCAGAAAATATTACAAGCTCCATTTATATTTTTTTCTAAAAATGTGAAGGAAATATTTTATCTAATTTTTTTAAACATATTTTTTATTACAAAATTGTGGGGTAAGTTAAGGGTTTGGTATACAAATGTGCATCGTTCAGGTACCCTTGTTAATAAGGGGTGTCTCCCCATCCCCAGACAGATATTGACTACCGTTAGTCCCACCTCCCTTCCCCTCCCTACACCCACCCAAATAGTTTCCCACCACTGTCAATCCTTTTTTTATAGTATTATGGTAGATGTTCAAGGTCCACTATTTGAGTGAGAACATGTGATACTCAGATCTTCGTTTCTGTGAGAGATCACTCAGTATTATAGACTGTAGTTCCATCCAGGTTGCTGCGATATTCATGATTTTCTTCTTTGTTAAGGCTGCATAGTATTCCATTGTGTATATGTACCACGTGTTTTTCAATCCAGTCCTCTTTTGATGGACAGCATGGTTGCTTCCAGGTTCTTGCTATTGTGAACAATGCTGCAATAAACATTCATGTGCAGGTATCTTTTTTATAGAGTGATTTGAGTTCTTCAGGGAATATTCCCAGTACGGGGATTGCAGGGTCATATGGGAAGTCAATATTTAGAGCTTTTAGGAATCACCACACTGCTTTCCATAGAGATTGCACTAGTTTGCACTCCCACCAACAGTGTAGAAGTGTTCCCTTTTTCCCAACCCTCTCCAGCAACTGTTATTTTTTGAGTTATTGATAATAGCCATTCTGACTGGAGTTAGGTGGTATCTCAGTGTGGTTTTGATTTGCATCTCCTTGATGATTAGTGAGGTTGAAGATCCCTTCATGTGTCTGTTGACTGCTCCGATGTCTTCCTTTGAGAAGTGTCTGTTCATATCTTTTGCCCACTTTATAATGGAGTTGTTTGTTTTTTTCTTTTCAGCACGTTTCAGTTCCTTATAGATCCAAGATGTTAATCCTTTGTCGGACCTGGAGTTGGTGAATACTTTTTCCCAGTCTGTGGGCTGTCTCCCTGCTCTCTTGATGGTTTCTTTGGCTTTGCAGAAGCTTGTCAGTTTAATGAGGTCCCACTTGTCTATCTTATCTCTTATGGCCTATGGGTTTTGGGTTTTGTTCAGGAATTGGATGCCAGTTCCAATTTCCATAAGAGTATGTCCTGCATTTTCTAAGGTTCTTATGGTATGAGGTTTTACATTTAGGTCTCTGATCCATTAAGAGTTAATTTTTGTGTATGGGGACAGATAGGGGTCTTGTTTGAGTCTTCTGCATGTGGTCAGTCAATTTTCCCAGCACCATTTACTGAATAGGTTCTCCTCTCCCCAGTGGTAGGTGGTGGAGGCTTTGTTGAAGATGAGTTTGTTGAGAAATTAAGGTTTCGTTTCTGGAATCTCAATTCTATCCATTGGTCTATATGCCTGTTTTTGTACCAATACCAAGCTGGTTTGATTATTGTAGCTTTATAGCAAAGTTTGAAGTCTGATAATGTGATACCGCCTGCTTTGTTTTTTTTTGTTTTTTTTGTTTTTTTGTTTTGTTGAGGATTGTTCTGGCTATTCTTGGTCGTTTTTGTTTCCATATGAATTCTTGTATTGTTTTTTCTTAGTCTGAGAAGAATGTTGCTGATAATTTGATAGGTATTGCATTAAATCTGTAGATTGCCTTAGGTAGGATGGACATCTTCACAATGTTGATTCTTCCAATCCATGAGCATGGGATATTTTTCTACTTGTTTGTGTCATCTTGATTTCTTTGAGCAGTGTTTTGTAGTTTTCATTGTAAAGGTCTTTCACATCTCTGGTTAGGAAGATGCCAAGGTATTTCTTTTTTTGTGTGTGGCTATTGTGAATGGAATTGTACTTTTTATTTGGGTTTCTGTTTATTATTGGTGTAAAGAAATGTGATTGTCTTTTGTACATTTATTTTATATTCTGAGACTTTGCCAAAGTCCTTTATCAGTGTAAGGAGGTTTTGACAGATTCTCTTGGGTTTTCAAGGTACACAATCAAGTCATCTGCAAAGAGAGATAACTTGACTTCCTCTTTTCCTATTTGGATACCCCTGATTGCCTTCTCTTCTCTGATTGCTCTAGCCAGGACTTCCAATACTATATTGAACAGGAGGGATGAGAGTGGACATCCTTGTCTTGTTCCAGTTTTCAGGGGAATTGTTTCCAATTTTTGTCCATTGAGGAGTATGCTGGCTGTTGGTTTCTCGTAGATGGCTTTTACTATTTTGAGGTATGTTCCCTGTATGCCTAGCTGTTCGAGGGTTTTTATCAAGGAGGGGTGCTGGATTTTATCAAAAGCTTTTTCTGCATCTAATGATATAATCACGTGGTTTTTGTTTTGACATCTGTTGATGTTTTTAATTACATTTATGGTTTTACGAATGTTGAACCAGACTTGCATCCCAGGGATTAAGCTTACTTGGTCATGATGGATGATTTATGAGATGTGTTGTTGAATCCGGTTTGCTAGGATCTTGTTGAGAATTTTAGCATCTATGTTCATCAAAAATATTGGCCTGTAGTTCTCTTTCTTTGTTGGGTCTTTACCTGGCTTGGGTGTCAATGTGATGTTAGCTTCGTAAAATGATTTGAGGAGAGTTCCATCTTTCTCAATCACCTGGAATACCTTCAGTAGGATTGGTATCAGCTCCTCCTTAAATCTCTTGTAGAATTCTGCTGGAAAGCCATCTGGACCAGGGCTTTTTTTTGTAGGTAGTTTTCTTATTACATAGTCAAATTCCTTGATTGTTATTGGTCTATTTATGGTCTCAAATTTCTTCTTGTTTCAACCTAGGCAGGTTGTGTGATGTCAGAAAGTCCTCCATTTCCTTAAGGTTTTCAAATGTGTTTCTATACAAGTATACATAGTAGTCTCTAATGATCTTTTGTATTTCTTCAGGGTCAGATGTGACTTCATCTTTTGTGTTTCTGATTGTGCTTATTTGGGCTTTTTCTCTCTTTTTCTTCTATCTAGGGGACCATCGATCTTGTTTATCCTTTCGATGAACTAGCTTTTTGTTTCATTGATTTTTTGTATTATCTTTTTATCTTCTATGTCCTAGACTTGGGCTTTTATTTGGTGATCTGGATTCTTCTGCTGAAATTAGGATTTTGGTGGTCTTGCTTTTCCAGCTTCCTTAGGTGGCTTGTTAGGCTGTTAATTTGTGATCCTTCCATTTTATTCATGTGCATTTGTAGGAATATAAGTTCCCCTCTTACTACAGCTTTCATGATGTCCCAGAGATTTTAGTAAGATGTTTCTTCATTTTAATTTGTTTCCAAGTACATTTTAATCTCTTTTTTTATTTAATCATTGACCCGGGAGTTGTTTAGCATCATGCTGCTTAGTGTCCATGTCTTTGTGGGTTTTAGGGGGACCTTGTTGGTGTTGATGTTTATTTTTATTCCACTGTGGTCCTAGCATGTACATAGTAAAATTTTGATTCTTTTAAATTTGCTTATACCTGATTTATAGCCAAGTATGTGGTTGATCTTAGAGTACATTCCATGCGGTGATGAGTAGAATGTATATTCTGTGGTCTTCGAATGAAGTGTTCTGTAGGTATCAGTTAAGTCCATTTGGTCAAGATTCACAGTGAGGTTTCAGATCTCGTTGCTGATTTTTTGTCTTGATCATCCATCTAGGGTTGTGAGTGGGGTGTTGAAGTCCCCAGCTATGATGGTTTTGGAGTCGATACCTTTTTTTAGTTTACCTAGATGTTGCTTTATGAAAGTTGGTGCTCCTATGTTGGGTGCATATATGTTTAAGATGGATATTTCTTGTTGATGGATTGAACCTTTTATCATTATATAGTGGCCTTCTGTATCTTTTTCCATTTTTAATAGCTTGAAGGGTATTTTGCCTGAAATTAAGATCACTACTCCTCCTTTCTTTTGTGTTCCATTCGCCTGAAAGTTTGTTTCCCATCCTCTTACTTTGAGTCTGTGAGTGTCCTTTCTAGTGAGGTGAGTCTCTTGAAGGCAATAGATTGTTGCCTGATGATATTTTATCCATTTGCCATTCTATGTCTTTTCAGTGGTGCATTTACCATTCACATTTAGGTTAATTATTGAAATGCAAGAGTTGATCCCTGTCATAAGGTTCTTACAGAGTTGTTGTTCCTGTTTGTTTGTTGTCTTTCTTTTGGTTTTGGAGTTGGTTCATGTGTATTTTTAATCTTTTACCTGTACTCCTGTGAAGAATGTTGTTATTTTTTCCTTTTCTTCTGTGTTCAGTATTTTCTTAAGTGTTTCTTGTAGAGGTGGTCTGGTGGCAGCGTAGGTTCTTAGGGATTGGATATCTGGAAAAGATTTCCTTCTCCCTCACTAATGAAACTTAGCTTGGCTGGGTAGGTTATTCTTGGTTGAAATTGTTTATCTTTTAGAACTTTGAAGATAGGGCTCTAGGCTCTCCTAGCCTGGAGGGTTTCTGTAGTTAAATCTGCTGCTATTCTAATTGTTCTTTCCTGGTAGGTAATCTGGCCTTTTTCTCTTGCTGCTTTTAGGATTTTTTCTTTTATAGCTACTTTGTTTAGGTGAATTATTATGTTTCTGGGGGTTGGTCTTCTCATTTGTTGTCTTGCAGGGGTTCTCTGAATCGCTTGTGCTTGAATGTTTGCATCACTGATGAGATTAGGGAAGTTTTCTTGAATGATTTCATGAAATGTTTGTTTCAGTGTGACCTCTGACTCTCTCTCTGCCTCAGGAAGGCTAATTACTCTTAGATTAGTTCTCTTGAAGTAATCATTCATCTCCAGAAGGTTTTGTTCTGACTTTTAAAGCTTCTTTTCTATGTTTTTGACAGTTTGGGTTAGTTCTATGTTTTTGACAGTTTGGGACAGTTTGGGAGTGAGCTGGTTATGGATTGTATTTTGGTCTTCAAGTTCTGAGATTCTTTCTTCTACTTGGCTAATTCTGCTTTCCATGCTTATTAGTTTGTTATTTATTTCCATCACAGTATTTTTTACTGCTGTTATTTCTGTCATCAGCTCCTTCCTATTTTCCTCTTGTCTCTCCTCAATTTTTTTTAATTCTCTCTATTAGTGTCTTGATGTCTGGGTTTGTTGCTTGTGACCAGTCATTCTGGGGGCTCTTCATTGTTTGTGTTCTGAAGTCTGTTTTCTCAGTGTCTGACCTCCCAGGGTTCTGTGTGAGCCCTATATTCTTCTTTTGGTTTTTCTTCATTTGTGCAGATTTTTCCTCCCTACTTTTCCCTTCCCTCCACTTACCCATCTTCTTTAATTCTGTTATTCAGGGGTGGAGGGGTTTCTTTTACTTCTGTTTGTTCAATTTCCTATTCTTCCTAATGTATTTTCTCTTGCTTTGTTCAGTCCTGGAGTTGGACTGTGGATTAAGGGCAGTCCTTTTTGTAGTCTTGGGATTTAATTAAGTGGGGACTTGTGGTTCAAAATCTCTTTGCAGATCCCAATATCTACCAACAGGTGTATGGGTAGACTGAAACCCACTTCCCACTGCTTTGGAGTCTGTTTCTGCAGTGAGGTTGTAGGTTTACTCCCTGAAAGCAAAATGAGGTTAACAGAGGGAAGAGAATGGAGCAGGCAGTGGGGGGAGGAGGGGGATGGAGAGAGAGAGGAGTGAGAGGGAAAACAGATGAGTGTACCGACTGGTAAGTGAAAAGAGACACAAGACTGAAACAAATATAAAGAAAAACAGTAACCACAGCTGAAAACTAACCAACAACCATATAAAAAGCTAAAACACACAATGGTGCTAACATACATGCTGACCAACCTCCTTATTTGTGTGCTATTCCTTCATACAAAGATGGGGTTTGCAGAGAAATAAGAAATAAGGAAAAAGAAAAATAAAAAGGGAAAAGACAGATTAAAATCAGTAGACTAGCAGAACCAACCAAACACACTCTGAGACTTTTCCTTTAAATCCAATGTCCTTTCAGCTCTGATTTTTAACTATCTTTGCAGGCTGGTAGAATTGTTCACATTTAGGGCCAGCTGCCCCTGACCTGCTGTGAAGAACAGTTCAGATATGGGCCCTCTGCCCAGTCTATTACTGAGATCTCGCTTTTTCTATTTGAGCCTCTGCCATTTCCGTTTTGATGTTGTTACCTTGGACCCCCAGCAAGTGGTGCTATCTCATGGCTGCTGTCCAGAAGGGAGTGAGCTGGTTATGGATTCATGACCTGCCGTGGCAATTTCTGCATACACAGGGAGAGTTCCACAGGCCTGTCTCCGGGCTAGGGGCATGGTGTGGCAGTGGCAGCAGCAGCTGGGCAGCAGTGATTTCAGAAGATCCTGCTTGTGGGGGCTTCACCATCTGAAGTCGTGGGTCGCTTCAGGCATAAGCTGGGAATGACCGCAGTGGCAGCATCCACGACTGCAGGAGCAGCCCGGACCACCATGATATCTCTTTTCTAATATTTAATATGTATATTTATACTAATGCTCTCACCTATGCTGAATATCAAGTGAAAGTTTCATCAAGTAGAGAAACTGTCAGCAGCATTTGTATCTATGTATCCTCGCATCTGTCCAACCATCATCAACTCATTCATTTACTTATTCACTTTCAGCATATTTTGGAACACTGTAGTTTGTGTAACCAATCAAATTGATATGTACTGTATAGGTTTTACTTACATTAGCTAACCTGCAAAATATGCTAAATGACTTTAAAAGATAATAAAGTGAGGTCAACCTAACAATAAAAAACTAACAAAATGAAGACTTCTAATACTTTGAGTTCTTCATAACTGAATTAAGATGGAACATGATGCTCTATTAAGACCTGATAAGATGTCAGGCAATACAATCGCAATTATCATGAAGACAATTTGAAATACAGTTTTATATTTTCTATTATTTGTGCTTAACCTTGTCTTGTATATATTAGGGAATGATAATATGTTAACAAGATATTTTTACATGTAAGTAAACAGAATATAGAGGACTCTGCAATTTTAGTAGTATTTAAATTCTTTTGATAGTTTTGCTTTAATATCTTATAAAAACTACTTAAGAATGAAATATTTTTAGGCTGCCTTTGAATTTTTCTTTAAAAAGTAAAACACAGAGTGGAAGTTTGCTGTATAGTTGGAATTTTATGAAATTTGATGATGCTTTTTCGAATGCATGAACGGCTTTTTTCATGTACTCGAGGAAAGATGTGCTTGATAAAGTATATTGCCAGTTGTAAAGCACTTTTTAAAGATAAAAACTATATCTTACAAAGAAAAATGAAACCATTAACGGTGTGACTGCTGTGACTAGAATTCAAAAAGAAAGGAACAAGCAAATGAACAATAAAGGATTCAGTCATAAGTTTTTAGATCTAGAACCACCAGTGAAATGCATTCACCTCATCATTCATAGGAAAGCTGTTGAAGACATATACACACATATACTTTTTATGATGAATGAAAGAAAAATAGAATATTATATTTTGTATAGTCAAACAGTAAGTTTGTTTCAATAGAATTTATCTATATTTGTGAGAAAACTTTCTCAATCATAATTGATATTAAGATCAAATATTAGAATAAAGCATATAGATCCATAGATTTGAAATAGTAAAGCATTCAATTTATTACTTTCATAGCTAATTATGTTAATATTATTAGTAAATTTTATTTACAGAAAATGATGTATGTGTAATTTGTATTTTCTCTCTCTCATACTTTAAAATGTCTGTTTTGTGTATATTTTATTTCATATGCATTACATCATTAAAATATATGTGTAATATTTATCTATAAATAGATACATGGGGATAGGAAGAAGAAAAATGTAATTATAAAATTTAAAGATTGATACTTTTTCCACTGTAGGTTAACTTTGACATAACCTCACAAATAGTACTAAAAATAAATGTCTCTCTAATACAGAGAATCTGGAATCCAAGTGCCAAAGAGTTTAGAAGAGAGAAAAATATTGCATTTATAAGATCACTCTTACAATATATTTTAAATACTCATATTAATTGTCTCTATCCTTCTTTATGTTTGATGTGATGCATATTGTTCTTAAGAATAATGAGACATTATAGATATTATGTATTTTAAAGTATTCATAATCTCAAAAGTTCAGCTATATTAATAGGCTCAGATGTTTAGACATCATTCTTTTTAACAGTCTTCTTTAGAAAGATGTCCTGGTAACTTACAAATTTCACATGACCCTTCTTATGACTGAGACTGTGAAGTGTAGAGATAGGACAGAGGAAGCATGATATATTATAATGGGGACAAAGATAATCTGTGTTTTGAGACTCAAAGCCAGTAGAGAGAACATTAACTAACTAGGATGGATCTAAGAAATGTGTGATTTCTTACATCTGTCATAGTTCCCTTTAACTAGTTGCTTTCTTAACCAGACACCAAATCCTTGGCCTGTAGTTTATCCTGGTGTCCCTTAGACATTTGTAATACCCTAAAGGGAATTCTATCTGTACTCAATCCATACATTATCATGTCATAAATAAAAATTATCCATACTGGTCTTCAGTCCTACTCTTCAGATTTATCATGGGATAATGCTATCTGTTAGTGAGCTGAGCTGAGTTTTAATTGGTGGCTCCTTTCTCTTTTTTTTTTTTTGAGTTGGAGTCTCACTCTGTCCCCCATACTGGAGTGCAGTGACCGCTCCCGGCCACCGCAGCCTCAACCTGCTGGGCTCCGGCAATCCTTCCGCCTCAGCCTTCCAAGTTGCTGGAATTACAAGCACGCGCTGCCATGCCCGGCTGATTTTTTGATTTATCGTAGAGATGAGGTCTCGCTGCCCAGACGAATCTCGAACCCGCGGGCTCAAGCAATCCACTCACCTCAGCCTCCCAAAGCGCGGGATTACAGGTTGAGCCACCGAGTCTGACTGGTGGCTCCTTTCTCAGACAGTCATCAACTGCACCATATCACAACATGCAAAAATATGAAGTCTCCTATAATTCTCAACTCCTAATAAATTTTCTTTCTTCAACAATTTTACCTTTATAGTATTTTAGATGAATGAAGTCCATGATTCTTTGGAATTCGTGGATATTCAGCTATAGATGGGAACTTGGCACAAGTACCCCTGGAGGCTATTAGAGTTGCTCATGCATGGAATGATGGCCTTATATGAGCTGCATAGACTTTATATCCAATGGCTTGTACATAAGCAATGCAGCATTTTCAGATCCGCTGTTTGGGAAGAGTTCCAATTATATCCCATTGATTTATGATTACTTAAACATGCTTCTCATATACTAATTATTGATCACTATCCCTTTAAAGAGAGAAAATAATGATGCTCACATATACATATTAGTAAGTTTGAGCTCCTCAAAAGAAGTGATCCATATAAATTGAAGGTACCGTTATGAACATTAGATGTATAATATGAATGCATAGATTTAGCACCGAAGGCCTGGAAAATCTCTGCTTTTAGCTTGGATTGAGCAGCAAACAATCAATAATTATATGCAAATTAGCCTTTTATTCAATATAACCAACCTGCATAACATTAGCAGTGCAAATCAACAAGTACTGTAGAATTAAAAACCCTTAGGGTAGCTAGTAGCCAGAACATTTCTTGCATGCATGATGTCTCACGAAAGTACATTTAGCCTGGTTGCACCAACAATTGCTATTTTGTATAAACTGCCAAAGAAACAAAAAAAAAAGAAAAGAAAAGAAAATCCATCCAATCACACTCCACTTAATTTCACTTAATTTTAATCACAGTATATTTGCATGGACAGGTTTCTTTTAAACACTGATTTATTCTCTAAATGAAGAGGCATGGTTGTTATTTAAGATCTAATGTTCCCCACTGGTCACATTTGGGAGGCTTTCCAACAGCAGGGCACGATTATTTAAGATCTAACGTGCCTCACCGGTCACATTTGGGAGCTGTTTCTGGCTGTACTGATGCTCTTGCCTGCATGGAAAATAATGTGCCAGTGCCAGAAAAATTGTGTAAATTCTTTGACGTCTCTGTGGATACTTCCAGAATTAAGCAAACTCTTTTTTCCTTTCAATTCTAATTAAGATGCTGAATAAAAAGGGGTACCATACAGACATAGGTGTGTGTGTGTGTGTCTTTTTTTAGTGATTTATTTTGAGCAAGCTTGAAAAGTTGGTAGAATACTGAATAGCAAAATCAAGCAAGTTATAAGGCACAGATGAACTGAGTAGAGTGGTACTTGAGCTCTAGGTTTGTCTTATGAATGAAAAAAATGAAAAGCAGAATCTCCATAGTTATCATGTTAACAATCCAAACTCTTAAAGTGGATAATGTTCATCTAGGTAAGTATGTAGCACCAGCATCTATTGTTGTACTTTGTTTTAATGAAGTCTTCCCTTTACAGCTAAGAAATGGAAGGAAAAAATTATTTCTAGAGTTACTAGATTATGCTCTGGGCACTAGCTTAGCTTTAAAATAAAAATATAAAAGAAGTTTATACTGCTGTTTGATTTTTAACTGAGCTATAATTTTTATGCAATAAAATGCACAGATCTTAAGTGCTTAACTTGATGAGCTTTGACAATTCTATAAACCTAGGTAACTACCATCCAACAAAAAATATATATGATTTTCATCTAGAAAAGTCTCCCGTGCTCCTGTCCAGTCAATTCTTACTTACCTCTAACCTAAGAGGCAACCACTGTATGATTTCTACCATGTGGATTAATTTGCTGTTGTTGTTTTTAGAATTCAAAAAGTGGAATTAGATAAGATGCATTATTTGCCGTCTAACTTCTTTCATTCAGTATAATTGAGATTATTGTTATTACCCTATATCAGCAATTCATTCTCTTATATTATTGTTAAATAAATGTACCAAAATATGTATTTAATCAATCTGCTCTTGATGGCTATTTTTTATTTTGTATTTCTTTTTGTATTATTATATATAAGGCTGGTACAAATGTTCTTATTGGTATATTTTTATTTCTCTCAACAAAATATTTAAAATTAAATTGCTGAATCATTGGCTAGATACATATTTAACTCTGTAATAAATCACCAAAATCTTCTCCCAGATGGTTGTATTATTTTATGTTTCCACCAGCAATATGTAAATATTCAAACTGCTTCAAATCCTTTCCAACCTCTGGTAATGTCAGGATTTTTAATTTTAAATAACTTCTAGAGTATTTAAAATTGTATCTTACTCTTATTTTTATTTCTCTGATGACTACTGGTATTCAACACACTTTTAACCTTCATTTGTATCTATTTTTATGAATGTGTAAAGTTTTTAACTCTTCTGAAAATAAATTTAACAGAAAGAATACTTTAAACATAGCAAAACTGTCAGTCAAATATGTATACACTCATACACATTTTAAAAATGGACACATTGATAATTTGATACCATCTATTGGTTTTTAAAAAATACATAGATTAGCACCATTTTAAAGGTAGAGTTTTATAAGCTATTTAGATCTTGATGTAGAACACTCCTGAAATTTGATTTATTAAAAAAATCATACCAATTATTAGCTTGAAGTTTTTGGTTCTGTTACCTTTTTTTCTTTGGTAAATGTGTCAAAAATCCCATTAGAATATTTCTGAGTTGCCAAGACATATTGTGAGAACTTATCATCTAAATGAAATATTTTCAGGGTAGAATACAAAGCAAATTAAAAATGTAAATAAATTAAGTCACTTGAACTGCACATAACTGATACATGCAAATCAGTCAGAAGATGGTCTTGAGGACATAATTAACCAGATATAATAAAACTGATTTTCTGAAATGCAAGAATCTAAATCTGCGTGCTTCAAATCCAGATAAAAGATGTTTCTAAAATTTTAAGTACTTTAAATTTTTACTTAGTTTTTAATAAAGCATAATTAATACACTAGTATTTGTACTCAGAAGTCAATGAAGATTATTAATTCAAAAACAATTGTATCAGGAAGTTCTGGGTCAAGTTGTATGGAACAAAACCTACACTGATTAGTGCAAACTTTGCATGACAGTGATCATGTCCATATGATGAAGTGTGGAAAACCATCTGCTACTTCTGCTTTGACCACATGTTGCTTTTAGGTGTCAAGACAAAGCTGTTCTATTGATATCTAGTCTCTATCCATAAGGACCACTATGAGTTTTATTAGTAATAACATTTTTTAGAACACCTTTATAAGACAGAAGGTTGTGCAATCTTCCCATGGCATAGGTGTTTGCTGGGACATTAAGCTGGAGATCAAAAATAAATGAACCTTTTAATTTCAAAGAGCAGCAGACCCCACTCTCTGGTCTTTTGTAGATATACACAATTGCAAGGTTATATTAACTCATCTATGTGATTCCAACACAACTTCAATTAGTAGACTTCTAGCTCTGCTCAGTTTTACAGAGTAAGGTTTTTAGACTGCTTTTCCAGTTTTGAAGAAAGCAGATACAATGTACTTATTTGGGTAACAACAGATTTTCTTCCAGAACTCAGAGGTTCTAAACATAACTCCAACGTCTGAAACTATCTTTATCAAGCTGGCTGTCAACCCACCCCAGAACCCAAAACACCCCTTGTACTTCACTATCTGTGGATAAATAAGCAACTAATTCTATCCCAGAGAGGTAGCAGATCCTGAGTCTGCATCCTTCTCTTCAAATTGTGTCAAAGGGAGAGGATGGCCTGGGCCTCCCAGCAGCCAGACAATCATTGAGAACATTCTAAATGTTAATCTTGGGATCCATTAGCAATTTTTTTTTCCAGATAAGCTAGAAGAGAGCCAGTGAAAACTGGAAAAGTGTCTAAAACAGTGAATGGTGGTGATCCTTGATAAAGTTTCTGAAAAGTTTCTTTTTGATAAACAGTTTAGAACACATGTAAAACCCTCTTGTGAGATGGTTTCAGCAGGTTTTGCGCAATCACTCTGGTTTTTATCAACTCTGTGTGGTAGGTCACAATGGAAGCTACCATGCAGAAAAGTCTACCAGGCATGATGAAGTTTCACTAGGAAAAGTGTTCCAGGTTACTCTTGAACAGCATGACAGCCTTGCAAAGTGTCTTAAGGAAAAGAGTGCAAGCAGGACATAAACAGTTCTCCTTCCATAAAGCTTGGGGCCTATGGCTAGTCATACCCAAAACCTATGGCTCACTGCCCTCATTGCCAACATACAAGTCTAGGAGCATGATAAGGCTAAGGCTGAGTGCCCCAGCAAACCTGGCACACAGTAACCATTGACCAGCAGTCACCCAGAAGTCCAGCTTCCCTGTAGCTGTCATCCTTTGTTGGTGGCCCTGGCCATATTGGGCCATACCCAGAATCCTGTGACACTAACCTGGACTCCTAGGTCACTGTCAAAGAGGCCAGCATGACAGGACCTACGAAATTTAAATTTTTGTTTTCTATTTTATTGGTTATAAGAGGACTATCTTTGTGAATTCAAGAACTGAGCCATTCGTCAAATATACACCACAATCATTTCATCTTATTTATTGACTAGTCTATTCATTAGCTAAGGTGGCATCAGCACATATATTCACTTGGATCATTTCTATTATATAAAGTTTTATTCTTTAATTGTTAGTCCTTTTTGTGAGACTGAAAAAAGCTGTTTACCCCAAGTTCACAGACATTTAGCAGTTTTCTTGTAGAAACTCTGCAGTTTTAGATTCATGAAAGCCTTTGCATGGTTTTAAAATTTTTGCCTTTGAAGTGGAGTGTGAGATTATTTTTCTTTTATACACAGATTTCCAGGTGTTCCAGATCAATTGCTTAAAATAATGTTCCTTTTACTTTTGAATTGCATTAGCAAATGTTGTAAAAATCATATATTTGAATCTACTTCTGTATTCCATATTCTGTCTTATTTGTCTTTTTTTCTTTTCTTATCCCAATACAAAATATCTTTATTACTCTAGCTTTGCAGTAAATTTTGAAATCAAGTAGTTTAATCTGACAACTTTTTTTATTTTAAGACTATTGGCTAATCTAGGTCATTTGCATTTTCAAACAACTATAAAAATCAATAAGCCAATTTTTACAAAGAAGCTAGACAACAATTGTTAAATCTTCCAATTCATTATTATTGCACTTATTTAGGTTCTTCATTCACTTCTCTATAAGCCATGGTATAAAGTCTATCTTGGCACAAAAGACAGAAATTTAGAACAATTCTAGCATCTATAACAATCCTAGCCAAATAATGTCTCTCTCCATGCCAAAATTTACCCAGGTCTGCGTGCAGCCTAAATAAATAAACAAACAATAAATAAATAAACAGTTCATCAGTTTTGCTGGGAAAAACTCAGAAATATTATATGTATGTAAATTTTTAATATATAATTTTTTTGTAGAGATAGGGGTCTCACTATGTTGACAGGTCATTTTATAGATTAAGATTAAATGGTAATAGTAGCAGTAACTGCACTAGTGCTACATTTCCAATGAAATTCTGCCTGGGTAGAGCCCCCTGCTAGGTATAGAGTGTAGCTACTAACCGAAGAGAGCACATGCAATCTCTATTCTTAGTATTTTCGTTTAAAATACACATGCACCTGTAGTCATAGTTTTTTGGAAGGTTGAGGTGTGAGAATCAATTGAGCACAGGAGTTTGAGGTTACAGGGAGTTATGTTGCACCACTGAACTCCAGTCTGGATGACAGAGTGAGACTCTGTCTATAAAAAAAAAAATTTTTAATTGTATACATATGTGGAGGTGCAACAGATACCCAAAAGAGTTCAACGAAGCATATCTAGAAACTAAGTTTATTTTCAAAACTGTATTGTCCTAATCCTCTAGTCAAAATCAGAGTAAAAATCTCAGGTTACTTGACACCCTCAAGACCTTTATCTAGATCTTTGCCCAAACTTAAGGTTCACCTTTCTGAAGAATACTCACTTGCCTATCTCTTTATCACATTTTTCTTCCCTTGCACATCAGTATAGACAGTATATTTATTGGTTCCCATACATTTATTCGTTCCCTGTGGTTGCCACAACAAAGTACCACATGCTGAATTGAAAAAACAGAAATGTATTGTCTCACAGTTCTGGAGTCTAGTAGTCCAAAATCAAAGTGTTGGCAGGATCATGCCTGTACCAAAAAATTCTTGCATGCTTCTTTTAGCATCTGTTATTTGTCAGTAATATTTGTCTTGTAGATGCATCACTCCAAGTTCTGCCTCTGTTATCATGTGATCATTTTCTCCCTGTGTGTTTCTATGTCTGCATCTCTTTTCTTGTAAGGACACCAGTCTTTTTGGATAAAAGGCATCCCCTACTCCAGGACAATCCTAGGATTTCAACAAATCGTTCATATTTGGGGGGAGTCAATTAAACCCATAATAACATCTTTAAAAATTATTAGAAATGAAACATAGCATGTCATCACAAAGAACTTTAAGATTAAATGATACAGCACAGATCAGATTCTAGAGTTAAGCTGTCTTAATTTGCACATTAACCTTGCCACTTGTACTTGATTGCTGTATTACCTTGGGTAAGTCTCTCTTTGTCTAGTTTCCTCATCTTTAAATGTGACAATAACATCAACAGTTATTATCAAATAACTGATAAGTAACAGTCTTATAGGACTGTTGTAAAAAAGCTAATGTATGTAAAATTGCATATAGCAGTGTCTTACATATAATAAATATTACAGTGTTGTTTATTCTTTAAGGACTTAAATTCAAAAAATAACTATCTCTACACCTTTGGTCTTTGCCCTCCATGAAGTTGCTTTTGTTTAATTTTAAACAATGACAATTAAAATAACATAAGCTATATGTAAACCTATTTACTAATATATTAATTCTAAAAATATATACTTTTATTTGCTATTATAACTAATAAATGTAGTATGTTCACCATTTGGTTTTCATATCTTAATAAACAAATTCCAACATGTTAAATATTAAAGGTTGATAAAATGTAAATACTTCTCTGTAGCTACATATGTCACAGTTATTTTCTTTCCCTCTTTTTTCAAGAAGCAAAATTCACAAGTCTAAATATATTCAATTAGATGTAGATTTGTTTTTACAATGTCAGGGAAATGACAAATCCTATGTGCTTTTTAAGGTCAATACATGAAATATCTATGGAATTGTGGATTCAAAATAACACCTTTTATTTCTCATAAAATGACAGTTTGTCATATGGTAACACAATTGTGACTATTTTTCTACTTTTACCTTACAGAGTGAGATGCTGCTGGGAATTTGAAATTTGGCAGCAACAAAAAATGTTGCCTAATATTTATGCTCTTTACCTTCCCACACAAAAATTTTATATTTACATGACTCTAAATGATGGTAAATAGTCAGTAAAAATGAAGCAAGATAATGTGAAAGGAACTGGGATAATCCATTGCTAGTCACAATGCTGTATTTTATCAGTGATAATAGATGACCCTAAACTTTGAAGGTCAGAGAAAAGTGCATATCTGCTTTTCTCCCCCAAGCTCATACACTTTAAAATATTTAGGAAGTGCTTTTCTGGATAACATAAAGAAGACCACTCATGTATTTCTGATTTTATACCAAACTCAGTTCTGCATTTTATTAACACAGAAGCATAAAGTGAATTTCTTAAATTATAAATTATAAATTTTCGAAGTCATCCTGAACTGTTAACTGATGGTTTGTTAGTGGAAATATATATGTATAATGTGGTAATCAATTTAGTAGTTTTTGATAGAAAGTGTGGTGTTAGGATTTTAGTTATAAACACATGAAATTATTCAAATACCTAAGTTAAGGACCAAAAATGCCGTTGAACTTAATATAGGGATATCTCACTTCCATGTTGTTTGTAAGTCTCAAGGAAAATAAGCTTCAGAAATCTGAAGAAAGAGGTAAATAGCTCATGAAAATAAAACTATTATATATGAGTTAGTTAATGATTATGATATAGGCAAACATTAAGGAAAGCCAGAAGACAAAATATACACCAGAAATTAAGAAATTCCAGTGTACCTCAAAGCATTAAGAATCACTAAATTGTCCTCAGAAGCATGACAACTCTCTAAAATGCAGTAAACTCCTACAAAATTAAGCAACATATTCATAGGAGGAGCATCCAACTAAATCAACTCTGAGAATTGGGGAATATCCATTCTGTTTTGTTATTACCTGTTATACGTTACTAGGGATAGCCCATCTGTTTGTAACAGATGCCTAATCCCATCACAGAGAATGGTGTGTTCTACAGTCATCTGCAATGGGATCAAGGGAACGAAACAGTGACCTGGCTCGTTAGAAGAGGATTATTTGTTCACACTAAAGCATTGGAATAGGGAGACAACTTTGATTTGTCCTCAGTAGAGTGTTTCAGAACATGACTAATACCACCCTCTTCATCTCCCTTGATGCCTCACGGACTCAGGCTTTGGGAGGCATCTTTTTAAGGTACCTATTAAACAATCTTATTTTGATTCAGTAGGTATGGGGAAATAGTGAGGGTATTTTGTATGCCAGATCTGGAATTACTGGTGAAACACTCCAGCTGTGTTTGACATGAAGAATCAATATTCCACATAAGCTCTTTCTGTTCCTGGTAAAAATGCTTTCATGACTCTCCTGACTGTGTAAGATGCTTTTAGGAAAATTACTAATATTGACTCAGTAGAAAAGGATACGAAAAGCCATTTGCTTAAGTATTTTGGCAACATGCCTATGAAACAATTTGAAGAATACTATTAAATCCTTCCATTCTACTTCTTATTGCATTACAATTCAAAAATATATACATATGCTCCCTGCTGGTTTATCAAGAATATGTGTTTATAACCATTTTAAAGATGGTTGTTTAAAAATCTGAATAGGACACCTGGGGAGGGATTACCATTCAAAATATTTTGAACTTTTCCATTAAATGACTGTGTGCTTTAAAATAGTCTTCAAAAGAGACAGGATGAATAGAACAAAGTAAACCGTGTTAGGAAACATGAGGTATGGCTTATGATTTAATTGGTAATATAGCAGGAAGAAAAAATATATAATATTATAAAATCACCAAAAGATCAAAGGACTTTGAAAGTTCAAAGATCAACATTAAAAGGTCATTTGGTCAACAAAAAATTCTTATAAGCACCTACCATACAACTATAAATAGCCTAGCAACTGGGTAAATACACATACAAACATCAGTTTTTCCTGACCTCCTAACGTTTGCAGTCCAGTTAAGAAGGTTGATGTAACTAGCCAACTTGGACAAAATCATGAAGGGAGGCTATGAAAACATTTTATTATGCATTGTTGCTGAGGATACAAAAATTAACTTTAAATTTTATAACTTTAGAAGTTTTATTTACTGCAAGGCCATTTTTTCAAACAACTTTGATTTCACTTAACATGCTTCCTAAGTACTTAGGTAAAATGGAAATGTATTAGAACTATTATATCTATGAGATTTCAGCCATTTAACATTTACAGTGTTAAAAATAGAAAATTATCTTTATTTCAAAATCCTACTCAGTATGAGATTTTTTTATTGGAATATACTTTCTAGTCAGCAACTATGCCTGATGTACAGTAAATATTGCATGTACTACTTGCCGAATACATGATATTCTATAAAATATAGATCATGGCAAACAAAAATTATAATAATACTATGTTTTACTTTTATATTTTAAAAACTTAGTTCATTTACCTAATAATTTTTAATGTTTTAGATTTTTTTTACCTTAAGTGTATTTGAAGACCAAATTTAAAGAAAATTGAACACAATAAATTCTCACCAGTCTGTGGAAACTAAAAAAAAAGTTGATGTCATAGAAATTAAAAGTAGAACAAAGGATACTAAAGGCTGGGAAGTGTATGAGAACAGAGGGGACAGGGAAAGATTGTTAAATGATACAAAATTACAACTAGAAAGGAGAAATAACTTCCAGTGTTCTATACCAATTTAGGATGACTGTAGTTAACACTAATATATTATAGTTTCAAATAGCTACAAGGAGAATATTGAATGCTCCCAATACAAACAGATGATAAGTACTTGAGATGATAGATATGCCAATTACCTGAGCCGGTCACTGTACAATATAACAATATATGTAACAAAACACCACTATGTATACCATAAATACGTACAATTATTTGTAATTTAAAAAAATTAAAATATGGAAGAATTATTTCATTTAATGTTGAAGGTCTGCCTGCACCCTCTCCAGTCAGTTATTCTGACAGATGTCTGTTCACTCCAGTACAACAGCAAAATAAAGCAAAATAGATGACTAAAAATTCTGTGCTACTACTTAGGAGACAGGTGGAAAACTACAAACACTTCTGCAAGCTGAAGGTGAAAATAGTTCAAAAAGTTGATTTGATTGCTTTTTTATTTTATAGCCTGAGATGGATATAATATGACAAAAAAAGAGGTATGCAGAAGTCTAAACCAATAGTCCCCGATATGTGTTTATTTAAATGTCCATAATAATAAAATAAAATTTAGAAACATGTGCAGGTACTGCAAATAAAACATAAATTAGTGAGTCGTTATTTTCAGAAGCCTAAGGGTCATGGATTTATAGATAAGAAAATCCAGAAAGGTTAAATGCATTTTGTGAATTTGTATAGTTAATTAACAGAAGAATTAGTGTTATACTCAAGTCTCCTAATTTGGCGACAGTAATCCTTGAATCATTAGATTTCAAAGCAGAATCCAATGATATTAAATGAACAAGGGGCACCCTCCAAGAAATGCATTTGTTTTAAATAGGCCTAAAGGGAAAACATTACTCATGAACATCCATATGAAAGTATGTATCCTTGATCAGAAAAAATTGCTTTAGGCACTGAAGGAAAACAGGTAAGTGGGTATAATTGAACATTGTCTGAGTCTACATGTGAATTTCTCCTTTCTTTCTGTTTGTACCTAGCCTGTCACCAAATATGTTGCAGTACTGACACTGCAACGTCTGGACTTCTTTTGAAAGCACATGATCTTTCCTGTCAAGGTTTCTCAGTGACTTTTTGTAACTGCATCTGGTCATGCTGATGTGTTTAATTTAGTGTTGAGATTTTCAGGCTGTTCTTCTTTCAAGCTGATATTAATATTGTCCAGGGACTGAAAAACAAAATGTTTATTCATTAGCACCAAATCTTTTTTCAACAACAGGCAGAATGCTCTTTTATCTGTTAGCAATTTCGATATAGAATAGAACAAGGTGGCCTCAAAGAGAATTTATCTTTCTTTGGATGAAGTATAGTGATTTGAAACTGACAGAGACATTTGAAAACATTGGATAGGAAGAAAATTTTCATAAGGGATTGCAAATGCTCTAAATAAAACATAAATTGGTTAATTCATACTGGCATATGTGCATATCCAAAAATGTTGCTGGCTCTGAACCAGGTTCCAGATCACCTCATTAAAGCAAATATTGAAATAAAGCAAGTGACACAAATGTTTTGGTTTCCCAATAGTTCTTCAAGAACTTTTCCTTTACTTTCATAACTTGGTTAACTCTCAGTCTTATAGAATTGAAGGGAATTAGAGCCTTGTTCTGGATTAAGTTTAGGCTTAAGGGAATGTTGTGACTGGTTTTATCTTCTATCCTGACTAAAACTTTCTCCATATCAACAATAAGACTGTTTTACTTTCTTATCATTTACGAGTTCACTGGAGTAGCACTTGTAATTTATTTCAAGAACTTTTCGTTTGCATTCGTAATTCGACTGTTTGGCACAAGAGGCCTAACGATGGGCTTGTTTAGGCTTTTGACATGCCTTCCTCATCAACTTTAAGCATTTCTAGCTTTTTATTTAAAGTGAAAAATGTGTGACTGGTCCTTTTACTTGACACTTGGAGGCCATTGTAAGGTTGGTAATTGGGCTAACGTTTAATATTATTGTGTCTCAAGAAATAGGGCTTCTGAGGAAAGAGAAACAGGAGAACAGCCAGTAGGTGGATCATTCAGGACACACATCATTTATCAGTTAAATTCACTGTCTTATACGGATGTGAATTGTGGTGCCCCCAAAACAGTTACAACAGTAACATAAAAGATCATTAGTCACAGATCTTCATGACAGATAAAAGAATAATGAAAAAGTTTGAAATAATGCAAAAAAATACCAACGTGGCACAAAGTAAGCACACGCTGTTGGAAAAATGATGACAATAGACTTGCTAGATACAGGGGTGCCACAAACCTTCAATTTTAAAAGGTACAATTAGTGAAAGGGCGTAAAACTAGGTATGCCTATAATCATAGTCTTGTTAACAGATGCATCCTAATGGTCATAAACTTAAAAGTCTATAGAAAATACCATGGGATGTATGTGTGTGTGTGTGGGGGGGGTTGTCTATGTCTGACCATTAGTTCTTTCAGTCCTTTCCAGACGTGGAAACCTTCTGCAGAGACTCCAGTTCCTCCCAGAACATGTGACAATCTTGTGCAGAGTGCCAACTTCACAGTGTGTGAATGAGTGATGTCCAAAGTTATTGTTCTTTTGATACCAAAGATACCCAAAAGCACCCCAGATTTTTTTTTTTTTTTTTTTTTTTTGAGTCAGGGCTGAGGTCTTACTCTGTTACCCAGGCTGGAGTGCAGTGGCACAATCATGGCTCATTGCTGCCGATCTCCTACGCTCAGGTGATCCCTCTGCCTCAATCTCCCTAGTAGCTGTGACTGAAGTGTGCATCACCACAATTAGATAATTTTTTGCTTTTCTTTGGAGACAAGGTGTGCTGTGCTGCCCAGGCTGGTCTTGAATTCATGACCTTAAGCAATCTTCTGCTTCCACCTCCCAAATTGTTGGGATTACAAGCTTGAGCCACCGTGTGCCTGGTCCTCAGATGTTCTTAGACAACACAAATGCCATTTTACTTCTTTCTCTTTTTCAACTCTTATGACTACCATAGCTTCTCTATGGTTATATTTAGCCTTGTTCCCCAAAAAGTCCCATTATACATTATGACTTCTTTGACTTATAGTCCAGATGATTGACTGTGCTTTCAAAATTCCTAATTGAAGCAGTCAATCTTTTCCTGTTATCCACAACTATTGACTAGAATCTACCTATAAATTATCTGTCTAGATTATAATGCCATAGATTACATGATCTGACAACCAATATAATCAGTTATGTTTTTGCCCATATTTGTTTTTGACTGCAGGAAAGAATATATGAACAATTTTCTCCCTCTTTATTTTCATGCAAGGAGGTTGCAGAAGTTACTTTATTTCATATAGAAGTAGGATTTAAGTAATTAAGTGTTCCAAAAGAGATGCATTTATTGGACACATTTTTATATTGCATTTTCGTATTTTTCATAGAAGAGGTCCCACAATGTTGCCCAGGCTGGTCTTAAACTCCTGAGTTCAAGCGATTCTCTCATTTCAGTCTCCCAAATTACTGGGATTACAAGCAAGAGCAATTGCGACTGGCCTGATACACGTTTTTAATCAGAGTTAAGTCTGCTGCCACTCAGAACGCAGAGTCGTACTTCTTTTTTTTTTTGTATAGAACTTCTTGAAGAAATTTTACATTTGCAGATTAGACTAGGACAATATTCAGGGCTGTAGGAAAACTTGCAAGCTCACTGGTGTCTGCAGCAGCTGGTGCAGAACGTTGCAAGCAGCCTAGCTGAAGGAAAACGGTACACAATGTAACTGTTAGACTTTGGTCAGATATATCTAAAGTATTGTAGTCCATCTATCCAGGATGTTTGTGGTTGAGAGCTGGCCACCAAGGCAGGAATAGTTTAGAGACCCCTGGACCATGCACATCAGCAACCAAGGTTGACCTAAAATAATCACAACCTATTTTTACCTTCACTGTTAATACTATTAATATAAAATTACTCCAGGGTAGACTCCCACTCCCTCCATATAAGTGACACTATGACAGTATCTGTGTGACCCTATAAAGTCTGAAACTCCCCTGCCTGACGTGAGGGAGGAGTAACAGAGACCCAGCCCCAAGACCATTTATTTCTAAAAAAAAAAAAAAAAAAAAATCCACTCTTAAACTCAGTCCTCGAAACTCTTAAGAATAAGTTATAGCTCAACAATAGTTGGATATAGAGCACCAACTTTCTGTAGGCTGTTTCTGCCTGCTCTCCTCTCATGAGAATGTACTCCTCTTTATTTATTTATTTTTTTGAGTTGGAGTCTCACTCTGTTGCCCAGGCTGGAGTGCAGTGGCATGCTCACAGTCATTGCAGCCTCAACCCACTGGGCTCAGACGATCCTTCCTCCTCAGCCTTTCAAGTAGCTGAAACTACAGGCGCACACCACCACATTCGAATAATTTTTGTGATTTATTGTAGAGACGAGGTCTTACCAAGTTGCCCAGCCAGGCTCTTCTTTTTTTAATAAAGCTATTTGCTTATTTTGCTTCTTTATGTGTCTGTTTGGAAAGAATTTGCAAACAAGAACACAAGATCCCAGTAATTGACCCACCTCACACTGGGAGAAGCATCCCTTCTCCCGGTAACGTCTCTCTCTTCTTTTTTCTTTTTCTTTTCCTCCTCCTCCTCCTCCTTCTTCTATTTCTTCGTGTGTTTGTGAGATTCATTCATGTATTTTTTGCAATTTAAATTTTTTGTGCTTGTATTTTTAAATTCTCAATGTTTTCGATTTACATTGTAGAAAGAAATGGCAATCATCCTAAAGTTTATAAAAATTTATGGAATTTTTTTCGCTTTTTGACTGTAATTAAACTTTCTGCAATGAACATCATTATATAAGTCCTTTGAGAACATTTATAGGTATCTCTGTTGGCTGTAGACTTAAGTCTGAAATTATTGAATCCTATGGCTGTGTTAAACTTTAATAAAAAGGCAAAGTCTTTGTACCATTCAACCTACACGCTCACTTTCTTCCAGTGCTTGATTCACCACATCCTCACCAAATAGTGTTTTGTTTTGTTTTGTTTTGTTTTGTTTGTCTTTTTTATTTCTGGGAAAATATTGGGGTTTTAATTGGGAGTTCCCTAATGATTAATAATTTTAAGTGCCTTTTCACATGTTTTTAGACAATTCAGAATCATATAAGAAATGCTTATTTTAGTTTTTTTCATTGTCTGTTGCGCTGACTTCTATTTTCTTACTGATTTGTAGATTGTACACACACACACACACACACACACACACACACACACACACATACACATTGGAAACAATTATTTTGTCAGGTGTATAATTGGTGATTTTTTTTCATGCTTTGTTTATTGCTCTATTACTGTCTTTTGTTGAGCAACATTTCTTAGCTTTAGTGTCCAACTTATTAATTTGTTATTTATGGTCAATGTTTCATGTTTAAAAATTTTTTGGCCTACCCTAAGAAAATTATTATATGTTTCAATGTTTTCTTTTAAAAGCTTTATTGCTTGCTGTTCACAGTTAGATATGCAATATATCAAGATGTTATTTGTGTTTATGATATAAGGTCAATTTTTTTTCTCCTAAAAATTGTCCAATTGAGCTAGTGTATCTTTAAAATGTTATTATTTCCCTATTGCACTGCAATGTTATTTTGCTTTATATCAGGCAACCACATATATATGGTCATTTCTGGACTCACTATTCTGTTTCAATAATCTATTTTTCTGTTTGTAACAATAATGTATTAATTTATTATAAATCTATATATATGTTTTTATAACTCTATCTCTGATATCCATTGTAATTCTGAAGCTTTGTCCTTCTTCAAATTTATTTGGCCATTCCTGTCTCTTTTCATCAAATGTAAATTTAGAACACTGTCAATGTCTTCTTTTAAAGTGATATAACTTTTAATATTACATGATTTACCTGAATTAAACAAGTAATTATATTTCTTTCTATTTTTACATATTCTGGTAGATTGTGTGATTTAAAAATTTAAATAGTTTTAAATATACTTCTTTCTGGCTGGGTGGTGAAAAATAATTTTTCCCAGAATATGCATTTCAGTGAAAAATAGTCACCATCTCAAATAAGATTCTATACCACTGGTAGTGGTTGAAATGTAACAGAAACGCATGTCTCATTTGTGTATTTCTTTGTGTATGTATGTAATATAAAGAGTATATATGGGAGAAGGCCAAAAGAACCTGAATTTATATATTAAAAATTGTGGATATTTATTCTCACATGTCTAAACTTCAGTCACCTTCAAAGTGATTTTCATTTAATGCAATATACCTATTGAGATGCTTTTTCCACTGCTCAAAACAGTTTTCTACTCATTAGTTTTATGTCTTTTACTGCTTCTGCTACCTTTGTTTCACCCCTTTCACATCAGCAGAATGTTACCCTTTGAAGACTTTTTTCATCCAGGGAAACAAAAAAAAGTCATTTGGAGTGAGATCAGTTCTGCAGAGAGGGTGGAGTATGGAGGGTCATGCTGATTTTGGTCAAAAACTGTTGAATACTAGTGTGGTATGGGCAGGTGAGCTTGAACACCTATCATGAAATGGGCAGACACACTGAAAGAATGTGCAAAAAAACAAAAAAAATTTACTGAAGCCAAACATAGTTTCTCACAACAACTCTTGCTGGAACACTGATATTGATGGTTTCCTAGAGGGGAAGGTTGCTCTACAAGAGGCCTACCTTATAAAATTTAATTCCGTTTTCTGGGAGTTCCCCTTGTACACTTGAATATATTTTTAATATACTATAGGTTATATTATAAGCTTATTATATTCAACAAATGAATGAGTTAATTATCAATTATTATCTTAATTCACTGACTTGGTTTATTAACAGTCTTAACATACTTGATAACTGATGAAATTATGAATCCTAAGAAAGAAAAAATAAATTAGGCCATAATTGATCATTTTTCCAATTTTTTACAAGATTTTGATTCTCAGTTTTCTATTTATCTATTTGTAGCAATAACTGTTAGTTGAATAAATGACCACAACGAATAACAATAAAATAACACATATTTTCTAAGACTGTCAAAGTATTAAATAAAATGAATTAGCTGAAGCTCAAAACCTAGCAAAATATTGCTATTAAATAAATATGAATCCACATCTCTTTGGAAATCAATAAACAATCTCGAAGACCACGGCAGACTGTACATTATTTCATGCCATTATTATAGTAAAAGTATGTATTTTCAGTTCTAAAGATGGAAGAGATTATCTTTGAAAAATGAGATGACTAAGACTATTAATTCTAACAGAGTAACAAAATAGTCTTTAATGACTTGGATAATTAAAACAAAATCTTGACTACTTTTGTCCAGAAATAGATTTTTTTAGAAGGATCAAAATGGCTGTATATTTGAAAAGATAAAATAAAACACACACAATCAAAACTAATGATAACATTTTCAAAAATGACATAAACATTGCAACATTTTATTTCTTAGAGTTCAGTTTAATGATTTACATGACTCACTACATAAGTGTAAAATGCAAAAAAAGAGTCTTAAGTACAGAGAGATTGTTATTATGTATGGATTATTGATGACCCTTGTTGAGGAATGTGTGCTGTCTAGACACTCATATACATGGGAAAAGAACCTAAACATTTTGCTGTATATCCGTGTACTATAGAACCTGCCATTCTGTTAGACCATTATATTATTATGCACTTATAATTTCTTTCATGATGATTTTACTTAAAGAGTATAATTACTTTAAAAAGGGATTCTTTATTTTCTTTAGTCACTAATAAACATGTCAAACTTCCATTTTATTTTTTTGATAAGTAAGTCAAAAGCAGTGGGCAAAGGGCAATAGTGTGTTAATTCATATATGTATGTAAGCCACAGGGAAACCCGACTAAGACTATTTTATACAAGCATCTTATAATACATTTGAGTGCTTGCACATTATTGGTTGTAATTGACACCAAATCACTACTGGTAAGTTGCCAAACAATAATTTTTTTAAAAACTTAACTCTATTGTTTGGTAGAGAAAAGATCACAGGCTTTGCAAGTTGTCTTAGCTGAGCAGAAATATTCATTTTGTTGCTTACCAACTGCATAATATAGAGTAAGTTTCTTCATCTGTATGTCTCTTATTTACTTTCTCTATGACACAGAAATGACATACCAAATCACCTAGTTGTTTTAAGATAGCAGAAAATAATTACTGCATAGCATTTAATGCAATGTTTTGGCAAAGATAAAATCAACAAAGTTCAGATCCCTTACTTTTATCCATTCATTTATGGTTAGTTAAATCAAAAAATATCTCCCAAAGTGGAAGATCCACAAAGTACATGATGACTCTAAATATTACTTAGTTTTAAAATGACTGTTTACAGTACTGCTAATAAAATATTGTTAAAGATTATATTGGGAAAGCTTTATGAGTATACTCTTTGTCTTCATCACTTACAAACTAACTTTTAGTTTGTATGTTTGTTATAGCTCTTTGTTATTTATTAGGAAAGCCCATTGTTCTGACAATATGTCAGAATTTGATGTTCATTTTAATCTACCTAAACTTTTTTTCCAGGTTTCATTATCCCCAATTGATTACATGTCCATAAATTATCATTTTAATAGCCCATGGATATACTATAAATATTTAATAAATTTCTGAATCAGTTCTATTTTTGACTATAATTAGATGGATTATTTGATGAAAAGAAAGTCCTGAACAATCCTAAATCTATTTAAAATAATCAGATGATAGGAAACATTGGGCAAGATCTATTTAGATGTAGAATTTTTCCACAGTATTCTTTATTCTGCATCTCACCAAGCCTAAAACTAGGCTGAGAGATTCTTATGTATTTGCACATTGCCACAGAACAGTCTAACTTGGCTATTTGACTGCTTTGTGAGGGGGGTATTAAGACAAAATACTTTAAAGGGACAAAATATTGGTAAAATTGGAGACACTTCTGTACTACTTCATTTGGGAAATAATAAGAAGCAAGATGTCTGGCAATATGGTTTAGTAGATTCCTATACATGATTGGGAAGGAAAAGTGTGCTGTTGGTATCTGTACTAAATAAACAGACAGCACAGTAGCAGTGCCATTTCTAACAGCCTAGTTAAAAAGATGCTTTTGAAAGGCCACCTCTCAGCTTTCAGAAATATAGCAGACACTTCAAGTTCATTGCTGATAACCTGAAATTTAGAAACCTGGGTGACATAGATTTAGAATGTTCTAATAAAAATTGCATAATTTTCATATTGTAAAATTTGAGTCATATTGTGAACCAAAGGAAATAAAATAATTAATAACGGAGAAGATTAAGAACAGTTAGGGCACCCAAATTTTATCCGAATTTTTTCTCATATGGGCAGATGTCGTATTAATTGGTCTTTAATATAAATCTTTCAATATATTACAAATAACTAAGATTTGAGCAATAATTTTGTAAAACAATAAAAGTAGCTTTAAAAGTATAAAATATGTAGAGTTAGACATCTTTCTATGGCGTTTCTTGCTTTTCTGTTACTAATTAATAGCATTTTATTATATATTCTGGATATGACTATGACTCCTTTGTCACATAGTATAAGTATTGCAAGTATCCTTCCCCATTGTTTTTTTTTTTATTTTAATTTTGATATCTTAATGGTTCATTTTGATGAAGAAAAGTTTTTAATTTAAATGTAGTTTGTCAATTTCTTTCTTTTTATGGAAAATATTTGTGTGTACTATATGAGAAATCATTGCTTATTGCAGTTTTGAAAACATTCACCAATGTTTTCTTCCAAAGTTTTATTATTTTAACCTTCATGTTTAAAGCTACATCAATATGGAATTGATTTTTGTATATATTGTACTTTAGAGGTTAAAACTCATCTTTTAGTATGAATACTTAACCAGCACAATTCAATAAAAAGGGATCATCTTTTCCTCATTAATTTACTGAGATTTGGTGATAACTCAGATAACTATATACTATGTGTAATATTTCTGGACTTCCTATTCTGTAAGATTGTTTTGTATATCTACGTTTCTGACAATAAAGCCTTATTCTGGCGCTCTCTCTCTCTCTCTCTGTCTCAGGATTGCCTTGACTGATGTTGCCATTTGAATGTCTTTATTAATTTTAGAATCAACTTCTTTGTTTCATAAAATGTACTCAAGTGTGCTTCACCAGAAAAAAAAACTGAAACAACTAGTAACCATAAGAAAAGCACTCCATTCAATCAATATAAAGAAAATGTTAATTGAAACTGTAATATAAACCACTACAAACCAACTTTAATGGCTAAAATGAAAAGACAGTATTAACTGTTTGCCAAGATGTGATGCAAATGAAGCTCTTACACACTGCTGGGAGAAGTTTAAATTAGTACAATCACTTTAAAAACTAAACCTGATCATATGTTTATTCCAAACTAAATACATATGTAAAAATGTTTACAGTAACATTATTCATAGTGATTTCAAAAAAACAACAAGCCAAGTACCCATCAATGGTAGAGTGTGGTATATTCATGATATTCTGTAGCAAAAGCAAAGAAAAAGACTTACATTTATATGCAATAATTTGATATCGCACAGAGGAATCCAAGTCCTTATACTATATGTCCATAAACACATTGCATAATATCTTTAAAAAATAGGCAGCACTAATATATGGTGATCAAAAAGGCAGGATGATAATCATTTTTGCAGGAAAGAAAGTGACTGGTATGAGGAGTTCTGGCATTCCGGTAACGTTTTGCTTCTTGATCTGTGTGGTTATCAAGTAGGTATGTTTATTTTTGGAAAATTCTCCAAGTTCTACAGTTAATATTTATGTATTTTGCTATATATGTATATATTATACATATATATATAATATCAATGCGATTTCAAATGAGTGTTAAGAAGAGTGACAAAACTGGAAAACTGGGCAAGGGAAATTGGACACAGTGAGAATACATATCTCTTTGAGGAGCTATGTTCTAAAAGGAAGTAAGAACTGGTAAAACAATACTGATTGTTTTCTCTTCTTTGCATAAAATGTGTTTGAAAGAAAGTATATAATTATCTGCTCAATTTCTTTGTTTTATGACAAATAAACTTTCATTTAAAAAATTTAAAAAATAGGCCCGGCTCGGTGGCTCAGCCTGAAATCCCAGCGCTTTGGGAGACAGTGGATTGCCTGAAGCCCACGGGTTCAAGACCTCATCACTACAATTAAAAAAAAAAAAAATTAGCCAGGCATAGTTCCAGTTACTTGGAAGGCTGAGGTGGAGGGATTGCCGGAGCCCAGCAGGTCGAGGCTGTGGTGGCCGGGAGCGGCCACTGCACTCCAGTCTGGGTGACAGAGTGAGACTCCAACTCAAAAAAAAAAAAAAAATTAAAAATATATATCTAAGATACATAATACAATCAGAGGTAACCAATGAAATCCTGAATTATGCAAATATGGAAATCTGAAAATGGTGTTTGTTCCTTTACAATATCAAGTTAATTTTCAAATATGGCAATACTGTATACAGAATAATATATTTTATAAATCTATATTGTAAATATAAATAGTAGACTATTTGCTTGTATTTTCTAAAATTAGTATTGGATTAAATTGCAATTATCTTATGGTACTCCAGCTATAGAATTTCATTTTAGACTATTTTTTGCTGAATTTTAAAAAAGTAAACGGCAAGATTTTTGTGCTTATTTTTTCCCAAGTGAAGCTAGAAATAATCTAACTACATGATAATATATTCTTGCATTAATTATTCAATATTTTCTGCTGAGAGAGGTCTTAGCTCTTTTTTTGCATATTTAGGAGATAATATTAGACAATGTTATATACATACATAAACACATACAATAGTAATTCTAGTCAATTAAATCCTTTCATAGATTTTTTTATTGTTCTTGTAAATGAAAAAATAAAACATTATTTATTTCTTAGACATTCAGGGTGTTCAAATGTTTATAACAAAATGTACGATGATAAATTCTTTACTCATATGCATTCAAACTATTGCTTGAGCAGGTAAATATATGTATATGCGGGGGACCCCCCCAAAAAGCTGAAATTTATTTATAAAAAATTGTGTACTTATATGTTTTCACTTCAGTCATCATCAGAGTACTCTTCATATAATGCCATACACCTATTGAAATGCTTTTCCACTGCTCAAAACAGTTTTTGAACTTGTCAGTTTTGATGCCTTTTAGTGCTTCTGCCGGTTTTTGTTTCACCTCTTCCACATCAGCAAGTCGTTTCCCTTAGAGGACTCTTTTCATCTAGGGAAACAAAAAAAGTCACTTGGGGAGAGACAGGGTGAATAGGGAGGGTGGGCATGGGGGTCACTCCGTTTTCGGTCAAAAACTGCTGAACACTCAGTGCATTGTGGTCAGGTGCACACGTAAATCACTCATCGTGAAATGTGCAAATGTGTTGAAAGAATTCCAAAAAAAATCAGCTGAAGCTGAAGGCCACCTCCTACAACAATGCTAGCTGGTACGCAGATGTTGATGGGTTCCTAGAACACTTACCAATTAGGGGAAAGCCTGTAATTCAAGGGGACCACCCACAAAATGATAATTCCAGTTTTTGAGGATTCCTCCTCATATGTACATGTGTATAATATTTTATTATTAATTTATAGCAAGTTTATTTATAAATGTAATATCTGTTATTATTTCATGTAGCATATCTGTCTGTGTAATTCCTTAATCACCAGTAAGATGATTGATGCACGACATCTGATAGTCATTTAGAAAGTAGTAGGGAAAATTTTTCACTAAATTTTGACTAAAAATGATACTTAGGAACACCAAAATAATACACTTTTATGAGGGAAAATGTATGTGATATGGAAATATATGAACTGACATTTAATACAACAGGGCTAACAGTTAACTAATAAGCATATATGAAGCAGTTACTTTGTACAGCACATAGTTTGTAACAATTGCACATAAATATGTGTACATAAAATTCCGGGCTATGAGGAGAGGAAAGTGAAGTTGATAGGAAAAAAATGTATGAACCAAAGTATGTATGTGTAAAACAGCATTCTGTATAATACCATTATACTCTGCTTTAACTATATAATACTAATTTAATATGACAGGCATGTTGATTATGTTTAAACTTTTATTAAGTAGATTAAATATATATTTTCATAATTATATGTATATAGATAGTCAGATATTAGATAAAATTAAATGTTTTATTGAGATAAGTATTACAGAAATATTTTGATATACTGAATAGCATATTAATGTATACTCATATGAGAGGATGACTTTAAAACAACAACAACAAAAATTAACTTATCTGAGCATACCATTTACCTACTCTTACCCCCACTCTCATGGAAGATAGGTCAACATTATGTTCTGGAGAACTTTGAAGAAAACTAGGTAAAAGTCTTTCAAATTAGAGAGTTGTCGAAATTTCCTAAAACCTAAGGTTTCCAAGTATGCAGCAAGAACTTGGAATTATCCACAAATTGTGTGCATATTCTTAACAATAAGTAACAAACTCTACTGCCACGCAGAATTTTATAAAGACAAAAAAAGACCTCAGAGGAACATGTCACTGGGGGAAGACCAAACTTGGACCCCAGAGTTTTAAGTCTCAGAAAAATTTTTCACTCACTGTGATGCTATAGGGCTTCTAAACTTTTAGGATCATGTAAGCTCAGATAGTTAGACTATTATAGGTAATTGCTTGAAACAAGATTAAGAGAGCCTTAAGTAAATATTCTGGCTGCCATATACCTCATGAAATCTCTCTTGATCTCGGAAATAAATGAAATGGTGACTCCTTGCCATTATAACTTAATTGAGAAAAAATAAGTACTACTATACATTTTGTTTATATTTTCTTAGTTGAGTAAAATTTATGTTTTGTTACATCTATACCTAGAATAATTGATTGACAGATAAATCACTTAGCAGATGTATAGATATGTATATTAATAAGTAGATCAGAGGTAATCTATAAGGGAAGTTAGGCAGGTGTGTGGACAGATAAATTAATAAGCAGATATAGAAAATTTAGTTCGATAATTTTAGATATTAAAATTATAAATATTGAAGAATTCATATAAGGATAAAAAATAAAGACATGATCCCTTGTATGTTAGTTTACCCATCATTGAATAGTGGTTACTTCAGAGATGCCTATTTAACAGTCCTTAATTAGAGAAATATAATTAGAAAACATTTAACTAACCAAAACTTCAGGCTATATGTAGGCAAGGAGTTAACAATTACGCAAATTAGAAAGAGGCCAAATGATAAAGTTAATATCTCTCCCAATTGAAGAAAAAGTTAGTCAACTACCAGGAAACTAGAAAGTAGTTAGGCTGCTAATTAACAATAAGCTTAAAATGCCTTTAATGCTGAAGACTTTTTAGCTAAACAAATCTTACTGTGTGATTTTAAATACACAGTCATTTTTGTAGACATTGGGGAAAACTTTAACTATTAAAATACATGATTTCTGCCTTCAACAATTGCATAGTCTTAAAGTATAGAATATGCATGCCACATATAGTTTCACAATAAGGCAGAATATCATCAAAGATTAAAAGAAATGCAAAGAAAATACACACAAACACACCAGTGTAAACATTTACTTGTAGCTGAGAGACAAAATTGATGTGGAATCTGTCATAAGAATTCTCATATGACCTTGACAATTAATTTACTCTCTATGATTTTAGGCAAGTTACTTATTATTTGCAAGTCTTAACTTTCTTATCTTTAAAATGGTCTTTAATAATACCCTCCATTTCATGCCATTTCAGTGAGGGTATAAAAAGATAATCAAAGTATTTTTCTGAGGGCAGAAAAAATTCTCTATATGACACCATAATGGTGGCTACATGTTATTATACACTCATTTTAAACTCAGAGAATATAAGATACCAAGATTTGAACCCTAATGTAAACTATAAATTCTGGTTGGTGATGTGTCAACGTTGGTTCAAAACTGCAACAAATGTATCACTCTGATGGAGGATGTTGAAAATAATGGGGAAGCAAGGTAAGCATGTGGAGTCAAGGCCATATGAGAAATCTCTGTGAGAAAATAATCTCTATTTAAAGAAAGAGTCATTGGAAATATAATGGAAATGCTGGATATAATAGGCACTTCAGAACTGCAATTAAATTCTTAACTACTTTGTATATCTCTATGCTTAGTTAGTAAAGAAGTAGAGTTGGAGAAGTTGTTCAGGACAACACCCTCTCCAAACCTAATGAATAGGTGCTTGGAGTAGAGAAGAAAGTTGTATTGTGAAAAGAGTATATGACTTAGTCTTGGCAGTCTGATTGAATTAAGACAACAAAAATGTTTTCATGACAAATGACGCTGGTGGGGAAGTAGAAAAAGGAAGGTAGGAGAAAGAATTGAAGATATGAAGAACATTGAATCTGAGGTAGATTAGAAAAAGGTGAGAATAATATGCTGGAACAGTTATCAGTGAATTTTCCATAGTGGAGGCAATTTATAGGAAAAAAAATAAAAATTGTTTAAACAAAAAGAATAAAAAGATGGCATAATATTCCACAGAGGACAAGGACACGTTGCATTCTTTTATACGTAAAGTTTGCCAAAATCCTTACAATTTTTTCTTTAAAAAAAAACACTAAATCACATTTAATAAGATTAAATAAAGGATGAAATTAAAATTTATCTCCAAAATTATTATAAGTTTATGTGTGGAGATCTCCCCATCCCCTCTACACATAGCATGTTAAAAATATAAAAATGAATAAAATGAAAGGCATGTCATTCTACTGAAAGCTGAATATATATAATGGAACACAAGTAGACTATTGCCTGTGATTGAATTGACATTATTGCTGGGCTCAGGGCCTGGATTCTAGTAAAGAAACTCAAGCAATTTTATTCTGTTGTATAACAGGAATTAAATATTCTGTATAAAGTCGACAAATAGAATGAAGAAAGCTTTATAATACTGGGTTATTGAAAGAGTCTCCCATTTCCATAAAAATGGAAGAGAATAAAACGCTGGCATTGACCTGCATCTGGAAGCTATAAAATCACAGAACATTCAGGTTTTAACCAAACCTGAACCGAGTTTCCCACTGGCATTTTGTTCTTTCTGTCTCTGTCTCTGTCTCTGTCTGTCGTCTTACTCTCTTTCTCCCACCCTCCCTCTCTTTTTTTCCTTCTTTCCCTAAATCATGTATGTTAACAAGGAGCATCTATGTATATACTATCTGCTTGAATACTGTGTTTTATGGAAGGATAGATAGAATCAATAAAAAATCCTCTGTATGTGAACTGAAAAGAAATACAGAGAGAGTTAAAGAGACAGAGAAAAGAGTGTGGAAAAAAATGAGAAATGTGTGTGCGAGAAAAAGAACAATATTAAAGTACTGTTCATGCAGGTCGACTTCTGCATGACAGCATGAGATGCTCTGCTGACTGATTCCAAAGCTAAACTGGTATAAACTCTGGAAAAACAATAACTTAATGCCTCTGAAAATGTTTCTTAAAGCAAATAGCTAATGAGGAAACAACTACTCAAGAAAATCTGGAGTCGATCATACTCAGTGATCTATCACAGAAACAAAGAACAGAGTGCCATATGTTCTCACTCATAAGCGAATCTTGAACAATTATAATACTACAAGAAAGGGATTGGCAGTAATGGGAAACTGTCAGGGAGGGAGGGTAGGATTGGCAGTTGAGGGAAACTGCTAGGGGAGGGACGGGCATACCTCATCAACAAGGGTACCTGCATAATGAATGTTTGTATACCTAACCCTGAACTGTACCCCACATCTTTATAATTTAAAAATAAATAAATAACAATTTTTAAAAAATCTGTGAAAATGTACAAAGAAAGAGAGTAACTGTGTCATTTGAACAAAATAATAATTCCTTCCTTCCAGCTTCACAGTTCAGGGAGAGAAAAACTCCACTCCGGATTGCAGCAGCCAAGAACACTGAATCCCTATTTTCTCCTCTGTCATCTGGAGGGCTATCTTTCCCAGGAAGAATAGGGCATCCGCATTTCTTTTTTTTTTCATTCTTCCATCACCGAGGGGCCATATAACCTTGTGGTTAAGAGTATGGACTCGCAATTACTCATTTTTAACCATAATTCTATATGTGTTTTTTGTTGTTGTTTGTTTGTTTTTATAATCAATATTTTTTATTATGATGTTGTGGGGTACAGTTAAGGGTTAGGCATACAAATACATTTCATTCAGGCACCCTATTGATAAGAGGTGCTTCCCCATCCCCAGACAGATATTTGCTACCGTTAATGCCATCTCACTCCCCCCCACCATAGTTTCCAACTACTGTCGGTCATTTTCTTATAGATTTAGGTTGGATGTTCAAGGTCCATTATATGAGAACATGTGATACTCGGACCTTTGTTTTTGTGAGAGGTCACTCAGTATCATAGACTCTAGTTCCATCCAGGTTGCTGCGAAATTCATGATTTTGTTCTTCTTTATGGCTGCGTAGTATTCCATCGTGTATATGTACCACATTTTTTTAAGCCAGTCCTCTTTTGATGGGCAGCATGGTTGCTTCCAGGTTCTTGCTATTGTGAACAATGCTGCGATAAACATACGTGTGCAGGTATCTTTTTTATAGAGTGATTTGAGTTCTTACGGATATATTCCCAGTAGGGGGATTGCAGGGTAGTATGGGAGGTTGATATTTAAAGCTTTTAGGAATCGCCACACTGCTTTCCACATGCTCTTACCTACATGATTACAACTGAGTTGGATGAATGCAACTAAGAAGTGAGGTTTCATTCTCCTGCCCAACCTCACTCAGCAAGAAAGAATGTACCTTGGGCACAGCACCACTGAGAATGTGCTTCCTTACCAGAGGAAGTAAGTTGTGAGGCTACCCACTCCCCATGAGCACTCTGCTCCTACAGTGAGAGTGTCTCTTAGTAAGAAGTTTGCTGTTGTCCCGTCTCCTAACTCCAGACCCCTGGATGGGGAGTAGAGGTGGTGGCAGGTGTGGAAGGATGGGGGCAGGGAGAAGTAGGCCTTAAAGCAGGTAGTTCCTCATCTCTTCCCAAAGGAACATCTTTTGCAGCAGAACTTGGGGAAGTTGAAGCCTAATAAGAAGTTATAGAAGTGAAATGCATTTTGAGGACAAATATAAGATATAGGCTGATGTATAAACTAGCTAGTATGTCTGAGAGTCCCAGGGAACAAGGCAACTAGGAGGAGACCTCTTGAGGTCAGAACAAATATCAAACATTGTCCATAGAAAACATGTCATCAAAGGTTATTACAATTTGATTAAGTTCCTTTATAAAATGTTTAGGTGCCAGGGCATTGTTCAGACTATTGAGCAATTATCTGACAATTAATGAAGTTAAGCAACTGGGTGTGTCCAGGAAAAGAAAAGAAGAAGACCCTACCAAAACTACTGTCATCTCAGGGTGACTTTCCTAAAGCTGGTCCCTTTGGGAGCAACATCAGAGGTTTAACACTGTGAAAGGGGAAGTAGACGACTAAAATAATTTAGTGAGTCACTAAAGTAATACATAAGAAAGTAACAATAACAAGACCTATAGGAATAGGGAACCAATAATCAAAGTTGTTAAAATATTTTATCTATATGTTTTCTTTCCAAGAAAAAAATACAAGGCATGCAAAGAAACAGGATGATATAACCTATACATTGGAAAAGATAAAGGCAATAGAAACAACCTATGAGAGTTACCAGATAACAGACATATCAGAAAAATAGCCATTATAAAGAGGTTCACAGAAATGAAAAAAATGACTAAATAAATAAATGCAAGTATGATGACAATATCAATCAAATAGAGAATATCAGTAAAGATCAATTATTTTAAAAATGAAAATAATGAATTTAAGAAATACTGTAACTGAAAATTCTAAAAATTCACGAGGAAGACTTACAAGTAGATTTGAACTGACAGAAGAAAAAGTAAGTAAACTAGGATCTAAACTGATAGAGTATGAAAAGCAGAAAGAAAAAAGAATAAATATAAATGAAGAGAGCCTCATGAAAATGTGACCATTAAGCATATCAACATAATTTTAATGAATATGATGAAAAAGAGAGAAGAGTAAGAGGGATCCCTCTTAGGAGTCTACTGGGTGTCTCTCAACTTGGAAATAAAGGAAAATCTCAAGTTCCTTTAAGTAAAATTTCAGGCATCTAGTCTTGCAAAGTAAATGATAAGGAAGAAAATAATAGTAACTTAAAACAAATGGCCACCCAAATAACATAGAGGCACAAAATGTTTTGTAAGCTATAGACACAAAAATATCTTGACCTATGTTCTTGAGATGTTTTTCAAAGACCTAGACCTCCACAAATAGATTTGCTAGCACATAGACCTCAGATAAGAGGGAGCTTAGGCTTGAACTGAACTCTGACCACCATTCTTTGTTCTAAATTTCTTCCTGAAGGTCCTGGAGGTAGTCATGCCCGTGGGCCAGACCCTAACATTCCTTTCTGCTAACTCCACATTCTTAATCAATTGAAAATTAAAAATTCTTTGAATCCACCAGTGTCCTGTAAGCCCCTGCTTCAAGATATCCTGCCTTTTTAGGCCAAACCAATGTATAACCTGCTGTATTGATTTATGATATTTGCCTGTAACCTTCCGCTTTCCTGAAATGTATCCCTCTGCCTTTAAAACTCCTCGGTTGTAAGCTATGAGGGAGGCCAGGTATTAAATAAGAGCTGCCTGATTCTCTTTGCTTGGTGCCCTGCAAATAAGTTTTCTTTTTTTCCTCCTGCTACTGAGAAACCTTATTGGGGATGTGTGGCCTTACTGTACCGGGTAAGCAGACCCCAGATTGATTTGATAACAAGAGAAATGAGAATAAAAATGCTTGAAAAAAATAGCAGTTAAAAATGTACCCAAATTTATTAGGAAAAAAGTATATACATATATATCCAGGAAACTCAACAAACTCTAAAGAACTCTAAAGAAGATAATTTCAAAGACATCTATAAAAATGACGGCAAATTAAACTTTCCCAAATAAACAAAAACTGAAGGAATCTGTTGCAAAAACACTAAAGATAATTTTTCAGACTGAAAACAATTGGCACCAGGCAGTGCGCAATACAAATCTATACACATGAGAGTGCCAGTAAGGTAAGAGTGTAAATAATTACAAAAAATATGATTGCATATTTACTTACCTTTATTTTTTGACTAATTTGAAAAGCAACTGCATAAAGTAATCTGTATAAAATTGAATAGGTTAACAAAACATTGACAGAATAATGCCTGCTCACCCAAGATATCCAAGTCTTGATCCGTAAAACATGCGAACCGGTTGTATATAAATCATTAAACCTTAAGAACAGAATGTAACATTGAATTAGACCAAGTTAGAGTGAACCCATTTATCCAGATTGTGCAAAAATTTTTGGAATTACATTTCTGTTATCTATCATATCCCTTAATTTCGAATCAGAGCTCTTCTATTCATTTTTATGAACTCGGAGGTAGTCATGCCCGTGGGCCAGACCCTAACATTCCTTTCTGCTAACTCCACATTCTTAATCAATTGAAAATTAGAAATTCTTTGAATCCACCAGTGTCCTGTAAGCCCCTGCTTCAAGATATCCTGCCTTTTTAGGCCAAACCAATGTATAACCTGCTGTATTGATTTATGATATTTGCCTGTAACCTTCCGCTTTCCTGAAATGTATCCCTCTGCCTTTAAAACTCCTCGGTTGTAAGCTATGAGGGAGGTCAGGTATTAAATAAGAGCGGGCTCGGTGGCTCAGCCTGTACTCCCGCGCCTTTGGGAGGCTGAGGTGAGTGGATTGCCTGAGCCCGCGGGTTCCAGACCTGCCTGGGCAACTTGGCGAGACCTCATCTCTACAATAAATCAGAAATTAGCCGGGCGTGGTAGCGCGCGCCTGCAGTTCCAGCTACTCGGAAGGCTGAGGCAGAAGGATCGCCGGAGCCCAGCAGGTCGAGGCTGCGGTGGCCGGGAGCGGCCATTGCACTCGTCTGTGTGACAGAGTGAGACTCCAACTCAAAAAACAAACAAACAAACAAACAAAAACAAAAAAACAAAACAAAAAAAACCCAGATAACTAATGCATATTGGGCACTAAGTATGTGCTAAGCATAATCTTGTTCAATCTTCACTATGAGGTTAGTGTTACAATCACCTCCACTTTTCATGATGTAATGCACTCCACTGTAAGATGATATAATACATATGTCTCCTCCTTTTATGTAAAAAGGGATACCAACACCTATATCTTTAGGAAGGTTGTACAGACTAAGCTTATGTGTGTCAAAAGTATGGCATAGTGCTTGGCACAGTGCAGTGGCTCGAAGCCTAAGTGCCCCTCTAATTTCTTCACGATCCCTCTCCCAAAGGAACCCGGCCCCTCTCTCTGGTTCAGAAAACTTTCAGCCCTAGGGCTGAGTTTTTATATTCTCTTAGCATCCTACTCCCCCTTTTCCTTCTCTCATTATGGCTTCTGCTTTTACTTATGTTCTTGTTTTTTTGTTTTTTTGTTTTTGAGTTGAAGTCTCACTCTGTCACCCAGACTGGAGTGCAGTCTCCCAAAGGCGTGGGATTACAGGCTGAGCCACCTAGCCCGGCTCTTCTTGTTTTTGAGACAGGCTCTCCCTCTGTCACTCAGGCTGGAGTGTAGAGGCCTGATTACAGCTCACCACTGCCTCAAACTTCCTGGCCTTAAGTTATCCTCCTGTCTTAGTGTCACAAGTTGCTGGGATTACAGGCCTGCACCACCATGCCCAGTCAATTTTTATTTTTTAATTTATTTTATTTTATTTTATTTTTGAGTTGGAGTCTCACTCTGTCGCCCAGACTGGAGTGCAGTGGCCGCTCTCGGCCACCGCAGCCTCGACCTGCTGGACTCCGGCGATCCTTCTGCCCCAGCCTTCCAAGTAGCTGGAATTACAGGCGCACGCTACCATGCCTGGCTAATTTTTTGATTTATTGTAGAGATGAGGTCTCACCAAGTTGCCCATACGGGTCTCCAACCCACGGGCTCAGGCAATCCACTCACCTCAGCTTCCCAAAGGTGCGGGATTACAGGCTGAGCCACCAAGCCCGGCCCAATTTTTAAATTTTTTGTAGAGACAAGGTTTCACTTTATGTTGCCCAGTCTGGTCTCAAACTTATGGGCTCAAGTGATCCTTCTATATCAGCCTCCTGAATAGGTGGGACTATAGGCGTGCACCACCATGCCCAGCTAATGTTTCGATTTTTTTTTTTTTTTTTTTGTAGAGACAAGGTCTTGTTATGTTGCCCAGACTGGTCTCGAACTCCTGGGCCCAAGTGCTCTTCCTGTCTTGACCTCCCAATGTGCCCAGCCAGATACGGTAGTCTTAAGAATAACATAAGGGCCAGGTGCGGTGAGAGGATCACCTGAGGTCAGCAGGTGGAGGCTGAGGTAGCCATGATCATGCTACTGCACCCCAGCCTGCCTGGGCTATAGAGTGAGACTTCAACTCAAAAAAAGACTACTGTATCTTCTGCTACTCTCCAAGTTTCAAAAAGGCGGAGGGTGTATTTTTGTCACTGTGGTGTTCCTGAATGTATTCCCCATCACCCAGGACAGGGGTTTGGGTACTTGATAACTTTTAAAAATATCCACCTGGGCCATACCACATTTTGGAATGTGGATTGCACTTTTTTTTTTTTTGAGTT
>NW_007252974.1:123485-153545 GCF_000164805.1 Carlito syrichta | reverse complement strand
AAAAAAAAAAAAAAAAAAGCGAATACGTGTTTCTTTATACCAAGTGTGTAATGACAAAGATGGTGTAAAAATATCACAAATCAGCAGAAAATGATAGATTAGTCTTTGAAGGGTGCTCAGATAATTGGCTATATATATGCAAAATTAGATTCTTACTCCATAGCCAAAAGTACACAGAAGTGATTGCTAAAATACTTTGTATATTTCTTTTTGAGTTAGAGTCTCACTGCGTCGCCCATGCTGGAGTACAGTGTCACACTCACGGCCACCCCAGCGTCAACTGCTGGGCTTCAGCAATTCTTCCACCTCAGCCTTCCATGTAACTGGAACTCCAGGTGCGCGCTACCACGCCCGGCTAGCTTTTAATTTATTGTAGAGACGTGGTCTTGTCAAGTTGCCCAGGCTGGTCTCGAACCTGCGGGTTCAGGCAGTCCACTCACCTCGGCCTCCCAAAGTGCTGGGATTATAGGCTGAGTCACCAAACCTGGCCTAATTTGTATATTTCTAATCCGTAACTCCTTTACATTTTTCCCTGCTCCAGGGGGTTTCCAAAAGACTAGAGACCCATCTAAAATTCATCACAGAGACAACAAAATTTGTTATAGATAGGACTTGTTGCTGATAATCAGCCAAATTTTTGAGGCCCTTAGCCACTTTACTTATATTCATTTATTTCCCAGATATAGAAAAGCAACTGTGTTTGAGGAACAATGTCTAAAAGATTTTGGGAAAATATTTGGCTGATAATATTATTTAGAGGATTTTCTATGATGGAAACACTTATATAAGACTTTGGTTCTATATGTCTACCAGTTTTAGAGTTCATAAAAATGAATAGAAGAGCTGTGATTCGAAATTAAGGGATATGATAGATGACAGAAATATAATTCCAAAAATTTTTGCACAATCTGGATAAATGGGTTCACTCTAACTTGGTATAATTCAATGTTACATTCTGTTCTTAAGGTTTAATGATTTATATACAAAAAAGTCATATGAGGAGGATATAAAATATTAAGCTTTTTGGTTGAACTTATAATTATATGCGAGTCAGTAATATGATCCAAGTGATTAAAAAGGTAATACAAGCTTAAATTGCATTAAAAGGCAATGTATAGTCCATAGGAGTAAGTCTTTAAGCTTATTCTACTGTTCTATAGCAAGGATATCCCTAAGTACGATGGCTGGAGAATGACATTTGTTTTTAAGAGGCACATTTTCAAGAATAACAACATTTGAGTAAGCAGAATGTTGAGAGATAAGAGCTATTGACTCAAAATATTTACCACCATGTTCCAAGTGTAATGCTAGGCAATGTACCATGGAGAGAAACAATTAAAGGAAGTAAAAGTTATATATTTTGTTATTATTCTAAAATTTTTTTTGTCTGTTTTTGTAAAAAGATTATATTTTCTTTCACATTTACTCCAGGATTGGTAATTTGGCTCTGGAAGTGACCTGTGCAAATGACAAGTGCAATTCTTAAGCAGAAGCTTTAAAATTCATTGTGTGATTCCAACAACGTTTTTGGGGTTTCCTTCGGCTATGTTGTCTCTAAAGAATCTGCTCTTTCAATGAAGAACACCTGTGCATCAGGACCACTGCCAACCTGCAGCCAAGCTAACAAATATCATGTGAGAAAAATCTTTTTAGTTGCAAACACTAAGATTTGAGATCTGTTATGGCATATAGTAAAGTAAAATTTGACTAATGTTTTAAGGTTGCTTTGCTACAAAACAGAGGATCATTGTCACCAATTATCTGAATGAGTGGCCACATTTTTTGAGTTAGGGTCTCATTTTGTCACCCCCACTGGAGTGCAATAGCATGATTATAGCTCACCTCAGCCTCAAACACCTGAGCTCAAGAGATCTTCCCTCCTTAGCCACTTGAGTAGCTAGGATTACAAGCTCATGCCACCAAGATAAGCTATTTTTTAAATTTTTTTATAGAAACGAGGTCTCACTATATTGCCCAACCTGATCTTAAACTCCAGGGCTCAAGCAATCCTCTCACTTTGGCCTTCCAAAGTGCTGGGATTATAGGTGTGAACCACCGTGCCCGGCCTGGAAAAATAATTAAACTTCACTTTGAGGTTTCAGTAAATGCCCTCGGCAAGGAGTCTTAGGATAGGATAATATATGCTCTGTTAGCTAAGAGACTTAAAACCTCACTGGCTTAACCCAATCAAATAATATATATTGCTCATATTACTTATCAATACATTTCTAAGGACGATCTGCTCCCTGTGGTCATTCAGAGACTCCTACTCATGGATGCTTCTCCACCATTCTGTAAATGCACCATCTAAAAACATGGCATCATTAGAATAGATGATGAAGCAGTTGAAAGGGCAGGCACTGGCTCTTCTAGGCGTTGGCCGAAAAGTACCCTACTTAGCTTCTGCCTGCAATTAGTTAGCCACGTGGCCACATCAAACTGTGAGGATACTAAAAAAAATGTTAGCCAGAGAGTACAGTGTTTGATAAGCACTATGTATTATGTCTCTGTTATAGGAATGGATAGTATTATATATATATAGTTATCTCTTGGAATTCATGGGGATTGGTTCCAAGATCTACCAAAACCCACAGATGCTCAAGTCACTGACATAAAACGGCATATTAACATATGCACATTTCCCCATTTATGTTAAATTATCTCTAGATTACTTATACCAATACAATGTAAATGCTATGTAAATAATTATTGGGAAAAAATCTGTACATGTCTAGTACATATTTAATTAAGAAATGTTTTTGATCTGTGGTTGGTTGAATTCACAGATGTGAACTCATGGATATGGAAGACCCACTGTTTATGAACTGTAACACAATTATAGATGACATTAAAGTAGAAAAAGTATCTTAATATAAATTTCCTGCAAGGGTGATCAAAAAGAGAGTATGATCATTAATGAGATATGTAATAAAGGAAATTTATGAATCCAAATCCCTTCTAACTTTGAGATTATATAATTTCAAATTTGAGGATTTCATAGATTTAAATGTGTTCATCACAATATGAGCAGCCTGAATTGATTCTTAAGTGAATATTAAAATAGATAACAAAAAGTTTCATGTTGGATTATATTATTATTATTCTTTATATTATTTATTATAATGATAAAGAAAATTTATGCTTTAAATTTTTCTTTTATATGCAGACATTCTTCTATTCTCATATTGCCACATAGCTTCCATACTATAGACAAAAACTTACTAATTATACCTTTTGAGAAGATCATTTTAGAACCAAATGGCTTCAAGAGGTTTTTGTGAGGCAAATCCTTATTTGCTTTTTAATTGAATGATTGACTTGATTGTATGTGTTAGTTGAGAATTGTCTATCTAATTAGAAACATTGGAATAGTCCATCTTGACACATCTACAATTTAGAGTTAGAAGTTCATCATCTGATTATTTGGTCTATTTTGAATTAAAGACTAAACATTTTGAAGCAGAATATATATGCTTTATAGAAGCTAGAAGTTTTACATTAAGCAAATATGGCAGATAAATATTTAGTGAAGTTGATACTCTTCTGTTAGTAAATTAAGAGCCATATTATAGATTATTTGACACCAGAATGTATCATTATCCTTAGGTCAAAGAACTACAGTATTCATCTGCAAGATCGGTAGGATTTATTTTAAAATACTTGCTGTATTTCATCCTTCAGGGAGCATGCCTATCAGTGTAAAAATAAATAAATAAACATTTTAGGCCAGGCTTGGTGGCTCAGTCTATAGTCTTAGCACTTTGGGAGGCGGAGGTAAATGGATTGTCTGAGCCTGAGGGTTCGAGACCAGCCTGGGCACCTTGGTGAGACCTCGTCTCTACAATAAATTAAAAAAAACAAAAAATTAACCAGCATGGTAGGGCACGTCTGTAGTTCTGGCTACTTGGAAGGCTGAGGCAGAAGGATTGCCTGAACCCAGCAGGTTGATGCTGGGGTGGCTGTGAGCATCCTGCCACTGCATCCCAGCCTGGGCAGTGGCGTGAAACGCCAACTCAAAAAACTAAAAAATAAGCATTTTAATCTTTAAATTAAAAAGTTTACTTATCAAATTTTAATTAACCTAAAATTTTTTAAAATAGAAATGCTTAAAATAATGGAAGGATAAAATTAATATGACAAAGTAAATTGTAAAAAATAATTTTGGAGAAGTTAGTCTTATTGGTAATGTTTCCCATCATATTGAATATGCTACATATGTACAATTGGTCATTTCAAAATATTTTTTAAAAGTTTAATAGTTGGTGAGGGCTTATTTTTATAAGACCCTAAATAATAACAAGGTTGCATTTAAAGAGCCAAATAGAACTGGAAAGTGAAGTCATTACATGTTGAAATTTGAATTATCTATAAACAAATTTGCCAACATTTTATTTTATTTGGTAGTCCATAGAATACCCTATTAGAAAGGATTTTAAACTATATACCTGTAACCACTGTGGTATTAGAAAACAAATATAATTAGACTATCTCCTCACTTCTCAGAACTCATAGATTTGTAATAATGACATCAGTAAGAATATTTTTCTGTTATGAATCACACAGTCTATCAACAAAGATCTTAACTGCTAAGTATTAAAAGAAAGAATTATGTTTTATAAAGAAATATACTTTTTTCTGTATTATATTATTTGCCATTTAAATTACTACATGGTTGAAAATAATATTCTGACAATCAGGGTTTGACAGTAATTTCTGAGCTTTCAAAAGACTTTTTAGGGTCAATAGTAAAAAATAATCTGTCTGACTTTGGCTAATAGTTAACATTTGTTACAGAAGAGCTTTATTTTTTATGACATTTATCCTCAGACATTTAGCACTTGAAAAACCTCCACAACCATATAGTTAAAGAAGAATTATGTAGACATTTATTTCTGTATTTCTATATTTATTTATTAAGCACCCAAATTGGCTGGTCACTATGATAAACCTAAGTGATAGAAAGGTAGTAAAAATAATGAACAAGAATGGCAATTTTCTGAAAAGGAGATCATGAGCCATCTATTTTTGCTGGTTGACTTAATCCCCACAAAAAAAGTAAACTTTTTCTTATTGCTTTGACAAGGAGTTTACATATTGGAGCAAGCTGGTTCATACTTTTCCACGGAGACTGGAAACTGGGAACACTACCTTCCCTGGTGATCACATTTCAAAATGATAGGTTCTTAGGTGAGATATTCTGAGTTCTGGGTTATAAAACTGGCAAGAGAAGTAAAGGAAATAAGTCAATAACGCTAATTCTATTATAGGTAGTTGTGAAGAATTAGCTGTTTCCAACCAAACAAAAACCCAAACTTTTTATCCATTTGATCTATCTTAAATTATGATAGGAGATAGTCAGAGGCATATTGAGAAAATATAATAGATACATTAAATGAATATTTCTTTACTACATCACAGCATTGAAAACAATACTAGTTTTATTTTTAATCAATATACAAAAATATATTAAGAGAAGCTATGTTGAACTTAAATATTGTTTTAAAATAAGTTTTAGTATATTTTTAGGAAACATTATTGTAAAAATTTGGTTTCTTATACTCTTGGAGTAAAGGCACACAAATCCATAACTAAAGAGTAATGAAAATACCTGGAACACTGTATTTGCAAAGTGATTTCTAGTTCAAATATCCATTCATTGTTGGGAAGCTTAAGTGTTGAACTTGAACAAATATATATCTTTTGAAAAAAAATCTATAAATTGGACAAGATTTGCAATGGAAGGGATAAAAAAGGGTTGGAGAGTTACATCATAGGTCTCAAAGCTATAATTGCACAGAAAAAGTAAAGCAGGCAAAGGAGACTTTATTCAGGGTTATTGCAGTAGAGGAGAGGAACCAAAACAGTTTGGGTTCAACTCTGCTAAAAACAAAGGACAGGAGACTTTTTTTTTAACTCTAGGGTGAGAATGAGATCATGAACCATCTATTTTTGCTGATTGACTTTATCCACACAAAAAGTTAACTTTTTCCTGTTGTGACAAAAAGGAGTTTACAACTTGGAGCAAGCAAGTTCATACTCTCTCACAGAGACTGGAAACTAGGAACACTAGGAACTAGGATCACCTTTCTTGGTGATCACATTCCAAAATGATAGGTCCTTAAGGGAGGTATTCTGAGTTCTGGGTTATAAAATTGGCAAGAGACTTTTTAAAAGACAGATTTCAAAGGTGCAGAGGAAGCATTTACAAAATTTCTAAGGTAAGCACTCTAAGAAAAAGAGACCTAGAATTAGGAAGAAGCCTGTCCAAAGTGTAGTCACCCTAAGGGAAACTTTAAGGCCCTCTTGAACATAGGACAAATTAAAATTTGACTTGTATTGATAATTAAGGTGTATTTTAACAATGAAAAGACAATGATTATTATTCCAATAATTATTTTTTACTTAATTACCTTTTGTAGCTTAAGGCTGTCACTCCTGCATGCATTTTATTGCCAATCCATATATCTATATTTGAACCGCTAATAATTTAGTCACTTGGAAGAAAAAAATTCCAATGCCAATTATTTTTGCTTCAAACCAACATTATGCATTCACCCATTGCTTTAAAATGTTTTATTTGCTTATTTCTTTATAACATTTTAGAAATCTATTAATGCCTTACTAAAATTCTATTTCATGTAATATGGGATTAAGTATTCAGTAAATAAAATTTAGTCCCAGAAGGGATAATTTGAAAAATGGAGTATTTTAAAAATACAAAAATTTTAAATTATGGGATCACTCCTATAGCTCCACTGAATCATATTGTTAAAATAGATATTAAATGATGTCTACTCAAATGATGTATATAATATAGATACATTTTAAAGTCGTGTCTACAAAATATCTATTCTTGTAATGCCTTGGATATCAGTGGTTCTGCTTGCCAATCTTCCGGGATTTCCCACTTCAAGATACAATAGGTGATTGAGCTCCCTGCACATTTCAAGTTAGGCATGGCCAGACCTGCTCTGGGCAATGAAATGTGAGAAACATGAGTATACGTTGATTTTTGTCAGTTCCGAATGGAAGCTTGTAAGAGGCACATCATTTTCCTTTCGTTTTTTTTTTTTTTTTATTCTTTTGCTGAAGAAATCATTATAGTTAGTAGTGCTATAGATCCTTTATCTGCCTGGATCTTAAGTGGTAGAGACAAGCAGACACCTATACCAACCAGCACTGGCCATGTTGATAGAAATAAAATTGTTTTAAGCCACTGAGATGCTATGATTGTTACCTAACTAATCTTAGTTAATAAACTTTTCATATGGTAGGTGTATACATTCCAGTAAATTCTGTATTTTCCAAAGCCAGATATGATGCCACAGTGTCTGTGTCTTGAGTGGGAAAAGCATCTGGACATTTTAAATCAAACTGTTATAATCAATTTGTAGGTACATATACAAAATCCAGATTATTGGATCAGAATACTTCTTTTTTCTTGATGACTTACACCTGAAAGTCTTTGCTGTTCTCCTTTAATAGAACTTCTAACACTCAAGTCCTTTATGACACATTTTATTAACTTTAAATTCTAGAAAGCAAGAGTTGCGTCAACCATTCCTCTCTCTAAAAGCCATTGTTTTCTTTATTCAAATTGATTCATTTTCTCTGTATTCCAAGGTGTAGGGAATGACCTTGATGAAATGACATAAAACTCAGTGTTTAAACAGCGTAGGAGGGTATTTTCTCATTTTTCTTTTAAGAGACATAGTTAAATGATTTTTCATTTAAGAGTCATCACTGAATGATTCCCTCCATAGTAAAGAAAACACGTCAAAGTAGATTCTTTCATTTCTGCATATGTGCAGAATAGTAAGTTTTCTTTTCTTTTTTTTTTTTTTTAAGTTTTTCACCAAGCATTACTTATCTAGCCACAGATATTACCTGGGGCATTTGAAAATAAATTTTGTCATAATACTACTCAGAATTATTACAGAAAATAATTACTTTGACATGAAGATAGATTGAACATAGTTATACTAAAATTAAAAAAAAAAATTCTCCCTAGAATTAAAAAAATAAGTGGTCTCCTGGCAAGAATTTTACTTCTTCATGAGACTGGGTTTTTTATTTATTTATTTTTTTTTGGTGTTTTGGTTTTTTTAATAGACTATTTTTTTAGATCACCTTTATAATCACAGAAATTTAAGCAGAAGATACAAAGATTTCCCATACATGCCCCCACATATGCATAATCTCCCTAATTACCAATATCTCTCACCAGAGTGGTACATTTGTTAAAAATTGATGAACTTACATTGATACATTATAATAATCCAAAGTTTATAATTTACCTCAAGTTTCACTGTTAATGTTATATATTCTATGGGTTTTAACAAATATATAATATGTAGCCACCATTTATAGTATCACAAAAAAATAGTTTCACTGCCCTGAAATTTTTCTGTAATCTGCCTATTGATCCCTCCCTTCCCCCTAACCATGGGCCACCACGGGCAACCACTAATTCTTTTACTGTCTCCATAGTTTTTCCTTTGCCTCAATAAATAATTGGAATCATCCAGTATATGGCCTCTTCAGGTGTCTTCTTTAACTCAATAATATTAGTTTCTTTCATGTCTTTTCATGGCTAGATAAGTTTCCTTTTTTAGTTTTATTTTTGTACAGAAAAAGTATTTTACTGGTCTGGATGAACCACAATTTACCTCACCCATTCGCTTGCTGAAAAACATTTTGGTGGCTTGCAAATTTGGGTGATTATAAATAGACCTCTATAAACATTCATGTATGGGTTTTTGTGTAGACATAAGTTTGCAAATCCTTTAAGTAGATAACAAGCATGAGATTGCTGAATCATATTTTAAAAGTATGCTTAGTTTTGTAAAAAACTGCCACTGTGTCTCCCAAAGTAGCTGTACCATTTTTCATTCCCACCAGCAATGAATGAGCATTCTTGTAGCTTGACATCATTACCAGCATTTGGTGTTGCCAGTGTTATGGATGTTGGCCGTTTTAATAGGTGTGTAGTGGTATCTCATTATTTAAATTTGCATCTCCCTGATGGCATATGATGTGGAGCATCTTTTCATATGCTTAATTGCTAACTGTATTTCTTCTTTAGTGGTGTGTTTTTAAGGTGTTTGGCCCATTTTTTAATCAGGATGTTTGATTTCAAAGAATACTTTTTTTTTTTTTTTGAGTTGGAGTCTCACTCGGTCGCCCAGACTGGAGTGCAGTGGCCGCTCCCGGCCACCGCAGCCTCGACCTGCTGGGTTCCAGCGATCCATTCGCCTCAGCCTTCCGAGTAGCTGGAATTACAGGCATGCGCTACCACGCCAGGCTAATTTTTTGATTTATTGTAGAGATGAGGTCTAGCTGCGCAGGCGGGTCTCGAACCCGCGGGCTCAGGCAATCCACTCACCTCAGCCTCCCAAAGACGCGGGATTACAGGCTGAGCCACCGAGCCCGACTCCAAGAATACTTTTAAGTGTTGTCTATTTTGCATAACATTCGTTATTGAATGTGTCTTTTGAAAATATCTGTACACCTCCTGTGGCTTGCTTTTTCATTATTTTAACAGTGTCTTTCATAGAATTGAAACTTTTAGTATTAATAAAGGTCAGTTTATCAATTTATTTCTTTCATAAATTGTGCCTTTGGTGTCATATCTAAAAAGTCATTGTGAAATCCAAGGTTATCTAGGTGTTCTTTTATATTATCTTCTAGGAGCTTATAGTATTGTGTTTTACGTTTTATTATATTGTGTTTTGCATTTTATTGTATTGTGTTTTACATATTTTGAAGAATGAAAATCTGTGTCTAGATTGTTTTGTTTTGTTTTGTTGTTTGCATGAGAATGTCCAGTTGTTCTAGCACCATTGTTGAGAAAATTATCTTTGCTGTAGTCTATGATTAGGTCTGAGTCTTTTAGTGAACCTTTGCCTTTTACTGAAGCTTTGCTGGCACTTCCCCTTTCTCTCCTTTTCCCTTAGGTTTGACGGATTGGATAGAGCGGGCTAGACTTGGGTATTTTCTGTCCCCCACATAAAGGTCTAGAGCTGGTTACATTTGAGTATTTCCTTTCCTCTGGGTCAGTTAAACTCCCATAAAATCCCAGCAGGTTAGATTCTTTCTAAATAATTTCTGCTGAGAACTGAATTTGTTAAGAAGAACAAAATGCTCAGGTGTATTTCCAAATGGTTCCTTTTTCACTCTCCCCTGCTGGAAGCACAAATGGATTTTTTTTGATAATATGGTGAACTCCTGGAAGCAAAGCTTACAAATATATGGGGACCTCCCATGACTATGTTGCCTTGGAGTTTTGGATTCTCAGAATTGTCCTTACTGTGAATCCAGCCAATTCACCTATTACAGTTCAGGTTTTTCTATTTAGGCACTGGTTCTAGGGACTGGGGGCTTTCACTAGTGGATTTCTACTCTAGTAAGTTGTGATTTTCTGTATCTGCCTATCTGTATTTCCAATTTGTAATGCAGTGGTCTGTCCTGTGACTTGATTCATCTTATGAATCTAAGATTGTTAATTTTTCAGTTTGTTAATTTTTCAGTTGTTATGATGAAGTGGTAAATTTCAGGCTTCTAACTTGCCAGATGGGAAAAAAGTAATTCGTAAGACTTTTATTTTAAACATTATTTTTAGCTGCTTTACATTATTTTGTAAAAGTAACTCTACTCAATAAACATAAAGAACAAAAGAAACAGAACTCCTTAGTGTTAACATACTCTATACAATTATTAAGTCTATGAAATACTATATAAAAATTTTGTATGACCATGAAAGTCTAATCAATTGATGAACCTGAGACTATTGCAGATTGTTCTGAAAAATATCTGAATAAAGAGAAAATTGGATTATGTAAATCACACAATCATGCCAATAGCTACAGTTTGTGCAGTGACAAGATATCCCAACTAAACTGCTCAAGTATGTGAATTGTATTCTCACATTCAAAATATACATTTTAAATGAAAAAGACTGAGGAAATTCTCCTCCTAAATAACCTTACACAATTTATCACCAATGGATACTAAATAAACATGCAAATCATTTCAGGAAAGCAGATTTTGAAGCTAAGTATAGGACAGCGGTACAAAACATTTTATCAACTTCAGGTTTAAAGTAACAATACCCTTGAAATAACAGAAACAATGACAAGAATAACATACACCATATAAGCCAAATAAAATAGAGCAAAAGCCAACTTAATTTTAAAGTCATAATTTAAATACCGATGAAAAGGACTTTCGTATAAAATCAGAGACATCTTAGAAGATTGTTTGAAGGGGGAAATATTAGCAGATGGAAGCATAAAAATATGCAACAAGTGTTGGTATTAGCAAATTAACCCAAGATCAATCTAGTCCAATTGTATTGTACATTTTTCGATCTTTTTTCTATCAAACTTCATTAGCAATGTTAATAATGATTTTAGAAACAATCAAGTCACAAGAGAAAATACGGAAAACAGGAAAGTATAAACATGTCTAAAAATAGCAAACTGCTTGTGTTGGAATACAAGAATTGAGATCTCTGCTGTAGTGAGAGTATTTTTTTTAAAAAATACCTGAATATATAAACTATAAGAAAGACTTAATGATGAAAATAACATTGCAGAAGCTAAATACTCAAGACATCGTAGGAACTATAGGCAATTTCTTTCCAAATAAGTATCGTTGAAAGGAACACTTAAAAAGATGGAATGGATCGATGGGAGAAGGAGGATATGAGATCATTTTAAAGTTACTTGAGAAAACACAAGAACTTGAACTAAGCTATAAAATGTTTAAATAAAATAAATAACTAAAATCTCAGATTAGAGATTTATTGATTTTACAAGAGATGTGTATGGCCATTAGGTGACTGAGTAACACAGTATATTTTATTTGAAATAACAGAACTTTTTAGTCAATAAAAAGAATAGAAGGAAAGATAGTAGGTGATCTACACTTTAAAAAATAGTTTCAAACATCTAGTAAAAAGGAAAAGGGAAGAAGGAGCACAATCTCAAAAATGATGTTTTCTTGGGAAAGTAGAAATGTTGAAGAAACTATATGTATTTTTAAAAGTTCAGAAAACTAGTCTGAAGAAGGAAATAAATTATAGAAATGAGAATAGTAAAAAACTGAATTGAAAGCAATGCACGTTGGAGACTTCTAGGTTTATTAAAATTACCTGTAGAGGAAGAAAAATTACAATACATAAAAATATTTCATTATAAAGATATGAGGATAAAACACTTATTTGAAATAGAAATGCTTTTAAGGTTATAAAATTCTGTTCGAATACAAAAATTTATTATTATTATTGTCACAAATGGATTCCATTTAAATTACAGTTACAGCACTATAGATGTCAAATATTTGGGGAGATAAAAATGAGTAATAAGACAAGAGGAAAAAGCCCAAGGAAAAAATAATATTTCAGAAAATCTTTACAAGATATTAGTTGGCATGTAACATGTTCAAAAATAATTGAAATATTAAACTATTTATATGTATTCGAGAAAAAAATTAAAATGAAGTCCTATGTATTTATTTTTGTAAATGTTAAAAAGACATATAGTAATTCTCATATTATAAGTCCCATGAAAGTGAAAATGTATTGATATTTTCAACTAGTAAGCATGCTTACTCTCTTCTAGTTCTGTACTAATTTTGTCATTCATTTGAAAGAAAGTAAATATCTCTCAACTCTAATGTTTTGCTGTGGGTATAGAGACAACTTTCTTACATCTACATTTCATTAAAATATCCTTTGTTAAATTATTACAATAACATAAGAACAAAATTCTTTTGACCTCAGTGAATATTTCAATAATATTGTTCTATGAAACAATAGATTATTTTTGTCAAATTTATAAATTTATAGGTGTAACAAGTTGTAATTATGATTGGGTGATCTAAGGTCATAAAACTACTTAATACAGAACCAGGACTTTTAATCGAGGTCTGAGATTTCCTGTTCACTGTTCATTCCTTCACACCAAAATGTCAGGTGTGTCTTAGTTCAGTGATAACAAGCGATGATATATCAACTTCTGACTAAGACAAAATACAGGCAGCTCCACACTTACCATCATTTCATTTAGGATGTATTGAATTTATGCTGATATGAATATAATGTACATTCAGTAGAAACTGTATCTTCAGTACTCATACAACCATTCTGTTTTTCACTTTTTATACAGTGTTTCATAAATTACATGAGATTTTTCAACACCATATTATAAAATATGTTTTGTGTTACATGATTTTGCCAGTTGGCAAATTTAAGTGTTTGAGGTAGGCCAGGAAAACCTATTGTGTTACATAAATTACAGGTATTAAGTCCATTTTTGATTTATCATATTTTTTACTTACAAGAAGTTTATTGGGAGGTAATCCCATTGTAAGTTGAGGAGCATCTGTAATGTAAATGAACTTAACAGTGAGATACAGCAATATGCCAACTGGACAAAATGAAGTTGAGCGAATTGCATATTGTCCTTCTGTTAAAAAGAGAAACATTTAAATCAAAGGTCATCTATCTTTTATATACATATATGTATCAATAAGTGTGTGTGTGTGTGTGTATATATATATATGTATATATATATACACTACTTTATATATATATATAAAATAGTATATAAAAAACTGTTCTTGGCTCTTCAATAGTCAAAAAAAAATTTTAAGGGCAGAATATATATACGTTTGTCGTTGAAGTCTAGCTTTATTATAGTGTCTGGTATAGAAGAAAAATCAATATATTTTCTTGCTGTTAAATTCACACCTGTAACTGGGATCTGTTTTGGTGTAAGTGGGAAGCTTATAGGTATATATATACTTGGTGATCGATTACTTTACTTAATTCTTAATAATGCTGTCTTTTATTAAAATTAGACTATTTCTTTAGCACTATGATGGCAGAATTGAGTGAGGTAAATAATGAAATGAACAGATTATACATTTAATTGCCTTTTTTAAAACTAATGCACTTTAGATATAATTTGGATATATAATTTTTATCTTAATTTTTAAAATGAGAAAACAAATTGAATGAGTTTCGTTCAGATCAGTAATTTTAAATCTGGTTTTTGACTTAATAAAGTGTTGAATTTTGGTTAACTAGAAGTTAAGAGCATACAAGGAGATTCCCAGGTACCTATGAAGTTGCTCTTATCTCTCAAGGAGCTACAGAGAGATTTTTTTTTTTTTTTTGTAATAGAAGCATATTAGAGTAACTTCAGAAGAATTTAATAAAATGACTACACAGATTCAGGTTAGGTGGAAGAAACTTATAAGAAGTAATGCAGTAACTACAAGAAGCTGTTAACCTCTGAGTTTCAGGCTAGAGTAAGAAGAGAATGCAGTTGCTTTGAGATAGCTATGTGAAGAGGGCCATCACAGCAGGTGGTAGATATCTTTTGTTTACCCCTCCAGATACCTTACTCTCCACTTTTCCCCATTCTGTTTTATGCCCTGAAAGTCTGATTTATAAGATCACACTACTGAATTTCCTTGCCTTCTAGTTCTTTATTAGCCCAGCATATGGGGACCAGTATGGACGTTAAGACAAGAAAAGAGAATAAGGTCTGGATATTTGCTCCTATAGATCCTGAATGTAGGATCACAGCAGCCTGGTTGCCTCCCCTAATGAAAGACACACAGCCAGGCAAGCCCTCTCCACATAGCTATATCAGAGTAACTGCATTCTCCCCTTAGCCTGGCCTGAAGCTCAGAGGGTTAATGGCTTCCTGTGGTTACTGCTTTGCTTCTTGTAAGTTTCCTTCACCTAACCTGAACCTGTAATAATTTTATTAAATTCTCCTGAAAATAACCATTTTGAGCATATATCAGCCAGGACCCTGAGTGATATATAACAGAATGAGGTGAAAAACAAAACAAAAAATAAAACGCAACTATACTTGACTGTTCAATAGTCAAAAAGATCCTCAGGGGCAGAAAGTATACATGTTTGTCGTGGAAGTTTAGCCTTATTATAGAGTCTAGTATAGACGAAAAATCAATATATTTTCTTGCTGTTAATTGGGATCTATTTTGGTTTAAGTGGGAAGCTTATAGGTTCAAATGTTAGGGAATGACCCTTTAAAGAAAGTACATTGAGAACCTGACATTATTATAATCATTTTGCAAATAATATAAAATGAATGTGTTACAAATATATACATTAAGTAACACATTTAGACATCTTAACATTACAGTTGAATCATAGTTTACAGACTTAAGGAAATCAAAATATTTTACCTTGAAATATGTTTCTTTGACATATTCTGAGATGGCTGTCAGAGGACCAGCAGATAGAAGTGGCCCTCCAAAGTTGTCTTTTCCAATAGTAACTTGCATCTGTAGAAAATCTGCTTAATGCAGTTAGGCTTTTCCTTAATCAGAACTAGGAAACAGCAACTGAGAGTCTAGTACCTTTACAGATCTGAAAATAAACATTTCTTATTTATTCTCTCTGAAGCCTGCTATCTGTGAGATTTCATCTACATAATCATCAGAACCAATTTTACTAGCCAAGTCTCTTCTTTTCTCCCTCTCATGATCTGTCTTGTCACCAAAACCTGATTGTCCGCCATAACCTGCTTTTGGTCATGCTCTGAGTCCCCATTCTTTTATAACCTCATGATGGTATACAAGCCTCTTTACCCTAGTGAGTAGGTCTTCATTCTAGAGGCACTGATGTCTCCTAAAACTAAGATAGAAAAAATCTATTTACCTTTTCTCCTATTAATCTGTTTCTCATCAGTAATTTCCAGCAAAACTTCAGGGAGCAAAAGAAAGCTTACCCTTGGTCTCAACCTTATCATTAGATTTTTAGTTAGTTCCATTGCAAGGTGTTACAAAATTAACTGGGAGAGAATTAGACTTCATTGATCTAGGTTCTTATGTAAGAAGACCAAACTCCAACTCAGAGTAGAAAACCATAGCTTTAGAATGAGATTTAAGCTTATCAATCAGAAATTAATCAATCAGAAATTGACAACAAACCTACAACTACAGAATTTACTACTTGGTAGATTCTTATCTACCAACAAAAACCTGATTTACCAACATAACCTCTAACTAGGGACTTTCTTCTTTAATCAGTTTTTTTCTTTGTCCTGCCTTTGTGAGCACCTATACAGGTATTCCTCTCATAACCCTTCAGTGGAACCCCAACTGCTTTCAATCTAGCACTACCCTATTCATGAATTATTGTCTACTCAAATAAACTCTAATACTTTTTTTTTTTTTTTTTTTTGAGTTGGAGTCTCACTGTGTCACCCAGGCTGGAGTGCAGTGACATGCTCATGGCCACCACAGCCTTGACTTGCTGGGCTCAGGCAGTCCTTCCACCTCAGCCTTCCAAGTAGCTGGAACCACAGGCATGTGCTACCACACCCAGCTTATTTTTTTTATTTATTGTAGAGACAAGGTCTCACCAAGTTGCCCAGGCTGGTCTTAAACCCCAGAACTCAGGCAATGCTCTCACCTTGGCCTCCCAAAGTGCTGGAATTATGGGCTTGAGCCACTGGGTTCGGCTAACTCTTTAAAATTTTAATGTGAAAAAAAAATTTAATGTGCATAAGTTATCTTTTAATAGTTTTGGTGTCAGATGAAGGACCCTAAGGAGACCCAGTGACAATAACCCTGGAAACAAACAGTAATCAGGCACAGATTCCCTGCTGAGCCCCTTGACCTTGCTGCTTTCACACTGAAAGTGTGGAGGTCATCATCAGTAGGGCCTTCTTGTATTTGAGCCCCACAAATTGAACTCTATGCTCTCTGACTTTATTTAAACATTTTTGGATGCAGACAGGTTCCAAAGTTGGGCTGAGTCAAACAGAAACTAGACTGGGCCTTTTAGAAAGCCTTAGGTAGGTAAGGTTTTAGAAAGATTGGAATCATGGGTTCATCTAAATCCTAGGATACTAGAACCCTTCCATCTGGAACTGCAGTTAATTTTACATATAAAAATTATGGACCACAAACCTGTGCTTTTCTAAAGCCTTGGGTGAACCTTACCAATGGCAATTTAGAATTATAGTGGCAACTATGGGGGAATATTAACATAAAGTTATTCATCTATGAGTACACTGGAAAAGAAGAGATTCAGACACTTCAGAAACAGAGATAACAGTTTTGATTGCCATGCAGATGCTTCTATAAGTCTAAATCAATCAAAAAATAATACTCTGACTCCTCATAAAAGGAAAATGAAATGCTTAAGCAACTAATGAATAAAAAAAAAAAAAAAGAGTTGTATACTGACTGACAACTCTGCACCTTTTCTCTTCCTTTTATCCTTCCCTGGCTAATTACTCAGAATCAACTAATCTTTTCATTCAGCAACCTTTCTACCCCAGCTATCTTTCTTTTCCTGATGAAAAGAAGGCAAGACTAATGCCTTATACAAGCCAGTCCTCAGATCAACCATTCCTGTTTTCTTTAGTCACTATTATTCTTTGGTCAAAATCTGAGCTTAGAGTGATAGTGAAATGCTTCCCTGTCCCAAAGGAAAGCTCCTAGAAATTTGCTGAGGAATTTGGAGGTCTTACTAGAACATATGATCCAGGGATACTTGATCTTCACCAGTTTATTCACATGATATTGGAGCTTGGTGAAATCAATAAATGTATATCTGAAGTCATATAGTAGGTATCTGAGAAAGATCAAAGACCAAAGCACTCAATCTTCTAAGGATGGATAAAGAGGGACTAGAAAAATAGCAAATTGTCTTTTAGAATACATCCCAGAGTATTTCTTCAAAGTAACTTATCGGTCTGTCATTCAATCTTTGTTATAGCCTGACAGGGTCCTTATGCCTGCTGCATAGAAAGGAGTCAATTTACTGAGACAGCAGTGTTGCGATCAAAAAATGGTTTAATAATTGCAAACCAGTTGAATGAAAAGAGGAGAATGAAAGGTATTTCTCAAATCCACCTCCCTGAAAATTTTAGTCTTGGATTTTTTAAGGAATAATTTGGCAGGCAGGGGGCTAAAACATGGGCACTACTGATTGACTGGAGTAACATGAATTATCAAAATTGTCTTTGTGTTCAGAGCCAGTTAGTGGGTGAGGAATCATAGGCCATTTGCATCAGCTTCTTTGGTTTTTATCAAGGGTATATGTAGTCTCAGTGGGTCTGCCAGGATGCAAAGTCTGAAAAAATACCAGTCTTAGTTTCCACAATAGTAATGTTATCTATAAGGCAAGTTCTAGACCAGCAGTAAGTAAGTAAGCAATTATAGAGGTGTAAACTAAGGAACGATGTCTGGTCACTGTTTAGTCCATATCTTAGCAGAAAGGTAAGCAGGAGGTGAGATCCTTCGAAATTAAAGCTGCTCATGACTTTTAGTCATCAAACTTCTGCAACCTTTAAGGCGGTTTGCCTGTCCTAAAGCTCATTGTTTAAGGGAAAATAAATTGTATCAATCTTGTGGGGGGGTTTCCTGGGGGTCAGAATATGAAGATAATCAATTGCTCTCAATTGAAGGAACTCTGTGCACCATGGTCACGCAGACAGGAACGCAAACTTACAAACAACAGATTTGTTAACTTTTAACCATCTGCAACTTTGCAGAACTAGGGTCTTTTCCACAGCTTTTATTCTGGGACCCTATAATAATTTTATAAAGGCAATTTCATCTTTTTTTTTTTTTTTTTGAGTCAGAGTCTCACTCGGTTGCCCAGACTGGCGTGCAGTGGCCGCTCCCAGCCACCGCAGCCTACACCTGCTGGGCTCCGGCGATCCTTCCGCCTCAGCCTTCCGAGTAGCTGGAACTACAGGCGTGCACTACCACGCCCAGCTAATTTTTTGATTTATTGTAGAGATGAGGTCTCGCCTGCCCAGGAGGGTCTCGAACCCGCGGGCTCAGGCAATCCACTCACTTCAGCCTCCCAAGGGCGCAGGATTACAGGCTGAGCCACCGAGCCCAGCGCAATTTCATTTTTTAAACAGAAAAATAATATATCAATCTCTGAATATAAGACAAGATTAAAAGTGTCCACACTGAGTCCAGACATAGAAAACATTTACCTGTTCTTCAGTAGAGTCTGCCTAAAACTCAGTAATCTAGTTAAAATACACAAGCTAAACCGGGCTCGGTGGCTCAGCCTGTAATCCCGTGCCTTGGGAGGCTGAGGTGAGTGGATTGCCTAAGCCCGTGGGTTTGAGACCCGCCTGGGCAACTTGGTGAGACCTCAGCTCTACAATAAATGAAAAAATTAGCCGAGCATGGTAGTGCGCGCCTGTTATTCCAGCTACTTGGAAGGTTGAGGTGGAAGGATCTCTGGAGCCCCAGCAGGTTGAGGCTGCAGTAGCCGGGAGCGGCCACTGCACTCCAGTCTGGGTGACAGAGTGAGACTCCAACTCAAAAAAAAAAAAAAAAAAAAAATACACGAGCTAGTTTAGGAAGCCACAATCTAGCTAAATTAGTCTCCAAAATATGCCTTTGTGGCTTAAAGTCTATTTTATTCTGATTATTTTGAAACTCTTTGTAAGTAAAATGTGCATTTATAAAGGAAATCATCATTCGTAAATGTCTGTCTCCTTAACACCAGCAGAGAAGGAAGACTAAATCACTAGAGAGTGGAGAAGTCATTGACTTAACTCTATACCACAAACCTTACATGTGCTTAGGTGCTTTTCTGGTTCTCTTGTCTTAATTGGGCCTTTCCCTACATCCTTCTTTCTTTGTTTCAGTAGATGGTTATATTCAGGCCTGAGGTCCAAGCCCTGTACCTTTGAAAAGTAAGTTTTCTGCTCTGTCTACTGAAGGACCATATAACTATCTCTTTTAAAATGCAAATTTAGAAGACATGACTCAGAAAAAAGGGAAAAAAAACTATTTGGAAATTGAACAAAAACATATATTCATCAACATCATGAACTGATATGCTTCTAATTACTACTCCAGAAAGTTAGAAGAAAGAATGACAGGAATACAATTCTTGTCACAGATTGCCTCTTAGAATCATTCCTGCTATTAAAAAGAGATCACTGTTGTAATCCCAGCACTTTGGGAGGCCAAGGTGAGAGGATTGCCTGAGCCCATGGGTTCGAGAAAAACCTGGGCAACTTGGCGAGACCGCATCTCCACAATAAATCAAAAAATTAGCTGGACGTGGTAGTGTGTGCCTTGGAAGACTGAGGTGAAAGGATCGCCAGAGCCCAGCACGTCGACGCTGGGGTGACCATGAGCATGCCACTGCACTCCAGCCTGGGTGATGGAGTGAGACTCCAAATCAAAAAATAAAAAGATAACAGATTACTTTTTTTGGCTGAGCTGAGTTAATAGAAACTGGATTTACTCTCCTACCTGAAACAACTAAAACAAAATATGAATGTTCCTCAATTTACAGTGGGGTTTTGTTTGATAAATCCTTTGCAAGTTGAAAATATCTTAAGACAAAATGCATTTAATACACTTAATCTACCAAATACCATAGCTTAGCCCAGGCTACCTTAAATGTGCCAAGAACACTGTTATTAGCATACAGTTGTTTAAAATCATCTGACAACACTGTTCAATGTAGAGTATTAGTTGTTCGTTTCATGATTGTGTGGCTGACTGATTGCTGCTGTTGACCAGCAGCATAAGAGAGTATTTTACCACAGATTGCTAGCCTGGGAACATATTAAAATGTAAAATTCAAAGTACAGTCTCTACTGAATACGTATCACGTTCTCACTCTTATAAAGTCAGAAAGTTGAATCATTATATGTTGAGTACTGCCTGTATATGAAACAATGGTTTTCAAGATTTTGGATTTAAATTTGTAAAAGTCAATAATTCCTGAAACATGAAAAACAAATGAGGTAATCCTTACAATTGCCACAGCTAACTGTCTTGAGAGAGTTTCTAGGCCATGAAACAGGAAGAGTAAACTAGGTAGAGCTTGGCAGACTCCCTGAGTTGAGGAAACAGCAGAAAGTCTGGGGAGACCAAACTGGCTAGAGATCATAGAATATATTATGGGTTAGGAGAGAACTGAACAGAGAGAAAACTGAACTCTGAAAAGGTCTTTATTACTTAGCTGATTACTGATTTGTTAGGAAATCTCAGAAGTTTGGGAAAACCAATCTGGAAGGGTGGTCCCTGCTCACACAGGTTTGGAAAAAATGACTACCACTAACAGCCAGACTAGAAAATCTCATGATTTATAGGGTATTTTCTAGAGCATGCAGGAAAAAAATAACGAACCCCAAGCTGAACATTGCTCTAGTCATTCCTCTGTCCCCTGACCTCCCTTAAGTCATGCCTGAGAAATCTTAAAAGCAAGACACAAAAGGATAAAAAGGCTTCCAAATAAGTTAAAAGCATCCCAGAACAAAGCCAAGACTTTTTATACAGATAAAATGAATTTAGTGCCAGAAAAGGTAAATTTCACAAATTCTGGAAATCCAATTAAAAAATAGCTAAGCATGCAACAAAATGGAAATATAAAGTCCATTATGAAAAAAAACTAATTCAAAACTGACATAGAATTTAATGTTTAGAACAGATTAAATAAATAAAATAAGTATTAAAACTGTATTTTATATGTTCAAAAAATTCAGTAAAGGAATGAAAGACAGTAAAAAGATCCAAATACATTTTAGAAATGAAATTACAGTGTGTGTAATAAAGTTTGCATTGGATGTGATTATCAGCAGATTATACATTTTAAATACTACTTACCTTGAACATACTTCTAAATAATCCACAGTCAAAGAAAAAATCACAATAGGAATTAGAAAACACTTTGAATTGAAGGAAATTGAAACATATCAAAATTTATCAACTGCACTCAAAGAAGTACTAAAAGGGAGATAAAAAATGTATGTATGTATGTATGTATGTATGTATGTATGTATGTATGTATGTATGTATTGAGTTGGAGTCTTACTCTGTCACCCAGACTGGAGTGCAGTGGCCACTCCCAGCCACCGTAGCCTCGACCTGCTGGGCTCCGGTGATCCTTCCGCCTCAGCCTTCCGAGTAGCCGGAATTACAGACAGGCGCGCACTACCACGCCCAGCTAATTTTTTGATTTATTGTAGAGATGAGATCTCGCCAAGTTGCCCAGGCGGGTCTCGAGCCCACCGGCTCAGGCAATCCACTCACCTCAGCCTCCCAAAGGTGCGGGATTACAGGCTGTGCCACCGAGCCTGGCTGAAATAAAAAATTTTAAATGACCACCTTAGAAAAGAAGAAAAGTTTTGAATTAATAACCAAAGCATCATTCTTAATAACTGTGAAGACAAGGGCAAGGTAAAGCCACAGTGAGCAGAAATAAATAAATAAGGAACAGAAAAAAATATGAAATATAAAACAGAAAAATATGATCAAGAAAAAGTATTCACAGCGATAACATTAAAATTTAGTTCTTGGAAAGAATCAACATAATCAATACTCCTTTAGCTAAAATGACCAAGATAAAAACAAAGGAATGGCACATATTAAAATGAGGAATGAAAGCAAACATCTCTATCTGCTCAATAGTAATTAAAATTATTATAAAGAAATAATATGAACAAATATATACCAAAAAAGACAATTTACCCAAAGTAGAAAATTCCCAGAAAGACAGAGATTATTAAAACTAATTCAAAAATACAAAGAAAATCTGAATATGCCTATAAAAAGTAGTGGAATTGATTTAGTAATTTAAAATCTCCAAACAAATAAATCATGGAGTGCAGGTGGCTTTGCAGTAAACTTAACAAAGAAATAGTATGCAAATTAATTTTACATAAATTTTACATAAATTCATTCAGAAAATATAGAGAAAGTAGATATTTCTCATCTTCTGCTTTGAGGCTAATATTTCTCTGATACCAAAGCCAGGTAAAATCTTCTCAAGAGAACTCCAAATCGGTATTACTCGATAATACAAATGTAAAAAAAAATCTTAATATTACCAAAGTAAGTCTTACTGAAGAATTTTCAATAATTTATGTATATATTTATCATCCTGAAGTTTGATTTATTTCAACCTCCCGTCCTTTGAGAATGGGCTTTACTCTGAAACTCCCTATCAAAGAATAGTGTAGGGACTAGGAAAAACAGTAACTTTACAGTGACAAGCCGGGCTCGGTGGCTCAGCCTGTAATCCCATGCGCTTGGGAGGCTGAGGTGAGTGGATTGCCTGAGCCTGCATGCTCAAGACCCGCCTGGGCAGGCGAGACCTCATCTCTACAATAAATCAAAAAATTAGCTGGGCGTGGTAGTGCACGCCTGTAGTTCCAGCTACCTGGAAGGCTGAGGCGGAAGGATCGCCAGAGCCCAGCAGGTGGAGGCTGCGGTGGCTGGGAGCGGCTACTGCACTCCAGTCTGGGCGACAGAGTGAGACTCCAATTCAAAAAAACCCAACAACAACAACAAAAAAAATACAGTGACAAACACTGCATTAACCAAGTGATGAAGGTTAACATCATCTGTGATGTCATGTACATAACATGGACCTTATGATACAATGTGACAAGAAGGGCATTTCATGCTGTATAAGAAAACAGGAACTAACCAGCATTTAATGCATCTCATTGGGCTAATTACATTGCTCTATTAGTCACTACAAGCTATCTTTTGCTACCCTAACACCTCCAAAAATTGCAATGTCCCAATAAAGATATTAAGTTATACTCAAAGTCTGCTAAAATTACAAAAATACTCTCTGTAACAGCTATCCTCTACGTAGGAACCCATATTCCACTGATCTTGTGGTTTGCCACCATGAGCCCTTTATGATTTTTGTAGAAGTGAAGAGACTAATAATACTCTTATGCTGGCAATTAAATTATTTAGTTAAAAAAAAGCAAGAATAAGGATAAAACAAAAACACCCCTGCTCACAACCCATTTGCCACATATATCTTCAATGGGGAGAATAAGAATTTTCTTCCTGTGTACCCATAAAAAGAGAATGCCTTTATATGGTTGAGCACTAGAAGTCCCTACTAAAAATGTCCCGTAACATTTTGTAAGAGTAAAAACAAATGTCCAGATAAAATGTGTTTGCTATTTATATGTCTCACAGAATTTTGTTTTATGACCAATGCCCTAACTCTCCACACGATTGTTTCAGCACCATATATAGGTTGGGTACTAACTGGTCTCTAAGGTTATTCTGGTACTTACATGGGAGATATTTGGTAGCTGTAGCTGACTCCTCTTGGATTTCATAGCAAATCCACTTTCCTGTTAATCTGACTCTGACTTCAAACATTTTTTTTTTAAAGATATGAATTTCCATCTTGTTTTTACATTTATTGTGGAAGAATGACTGCATTAATAGCCTCCATTTTTATGTGTCATTGTATTTACATTCTTTGGTAATGGTCTTCCACATTTACACTTAGACTGACCATGTGCTTTGGCTAATGGCACAGTAACAAAATTGGCACAAGTAGAAGGTTTAACGTGCACTTGTTAGTATCTGCACCCACTCTTGGACTTCTGACCAACAGGAAACTTAGCCTGAGATTGGAAGAATCTGAGAAAAAAGTTCATCATGAAAAAAGTGAAATTGTCCTGGCTGAGGCTATTACAGACTAGTTATCCCCCAGCCTATCTGCCAGCTGACTGCAGATACATGAGAGAGCCTAGCTGAAATCAGCTGAGACAGGTTTAGATCAGTAGAATTGCTTAATCAATGCATAAAGATGTGAGCAATAATAAATTTTTGTTGTTTTAAGCCACAAAGCTTTGAGAGTCACTTGTTATATGACAAAAACTACCCAATACATCAAATCACCACTTATATACATCAGTATCAATAATAGAACCTGTCCTTATGTTGCTACCTATGTGTGTATTTCTCGCTATGGAGAGTTTCTGCATGATTGCAATGTCTCTGTTCTTCTTAGTCTTCCTTAGGAAATGTAATCTTCTTTAATCCTCAAATTAAGTAACTAGAAACTACTCCAGATGCCTGTCTAGCTAACCAAAACTCTTCTACATTTAGATTATTTTTCTTCATCTATCATTGACATTTTTGTGTGAACTCACCCTCATCTCTTCAACATTAAGATCTCTGTCACCACCCTCCTTAGAGATATCAATAAGGAAGGGCTTCCAGGTCAGCCTGGGTGGTTCAGCCTGTAATCCCAGCACTTTGGGAGGCCGAATCAAGTGGATTGCCTGAACCTGAGCCTGCGGGTTCGAGACCAGCCCAGGCAACTTGGGAAGACCTTGTCTCTACAATAAATAAAAAATTAGCAAGGTATGGTAGCACATACCTGTAATTCCAGATACTTGGGAAGCTGAGGCAGAAGGATCGCTGGAGCCTAGCAGACTTATGCTGGGATGGCCATGAGTGTGCCACTGCAATCCAGTCTAGCCTGGGCAATGGAGTGAGATTCCAACTCAAAAAAAAAGAAAAAAGAAAGAGAGGAAGGAAGGAAGGAAGGAAGGAAGGAAGGAAGGAAGGAAGGAAGGAAGGAAGGAAGGAAGGAAAGAAGGAAGGAAGGATGGACTTCCATATGGTAATTTTGGCAGAGTTTCTTTCTTGTCCTGTAGTTTCTTTATACATCAAATATGAATTTAAGAGTACTTCTTCATTCTATCAAAATAGTCTTATCTTGTGAATATTTGAACTACGTTAGATATACTGATATATTCAGTAGATAGTAACTTGATAGAATATATCTCTGTTGAAGAAAAACTAACATCTCAATCCTTATAGTGATAATTCAAAGAAAAATTATTTTAAAATTTTAACAATGAGAAGAATTACATTTGTATGAAAACCTTTTAAAAATGTCAAAGTAGCATGGCCTTTCATAACAGAATAGACAATTTATTAAAATATTTTCCCTCATATCTTTCCCTGATTAGAAATAACTATATAAGAAAAATAAATCAAGATTATGCAAAAACAAAACAAAAAAGGATACAGCAAAGTAAAGTCAACTCATAATTTGATTCGGTGATTGTGAATTGTGAGTGAATTGTGCCTCTTTTTATATGGAAACATCTTACTATGTAAAATGTGATTCTAGTGTTGAAAAATAGATATGATTCACACAATTTTGCATTCTAGCTATTTTATCTCATATACATGAAAAATCATGTTCTTAATATTGGAGAAAAAAATCAGACTATGTTGGGTATGAGAAATGATCCATCATATTTTAATTACAACTCAACAAGAAATACATAAAAGAAATTTTGACTATGCATAATATTGTCTGGTAGACTGATGTCTGAAGTAAATCATATGAAAAGCAATGACACATGTGTGTTTATGTATGAAAGCTGCCATAAAAAAAAATATATATATGTTCCCCCCAATTCTCCCTAGATATTCCAGATCTCTAAAACATTCCTCTTCCCACTCGTCTCTATTATACTTTCATTCATTATTTTTCTGATCTTTTAGATGTAATTGTGTCTAGGTAGTTTCAGATTATCTAAAATTTTTTGTGCACATTAATGTCATTTTGCAAAATAAAAATGGAAGGATATTGTTTGAAAAGGCAGAATTCTGACAGAAGCAGCGGAGACAACATGAACACTCATTTGATAATATAATTTTTAAATTCTGGAAATCCAAACATTTGTTTTAATCTTATCCAATTTAACCAAATCATCTCTTCCCTTTTTAAGCATGATCTTGCTATCATCAGGACTTACTGAATAATTTTCTTATGAATTGACTATTTTCTCATAACTTATATTTTGTCAAATTAAGTATTTAGTTTAAAAGATATGCAGATGGTTTTGATATTCAATATTGAATATAAATTACATGTGACTTATTTTTAAGGTTTCCACACTCTGTGATGATTAATCCATCATGTTCTCTTCTGTTTGATTTTGCATTGAATAAAAAAAGTGCTCAAACTAAAATTTATTTGCTTGAATGCTTCCACAAATAGAATGACACTCTGTGAATAAAATGTAGTAATTTCACACATATTTAGTTTTTATATAAAAGTAACGGTTTGTATAACCAGGTTAATCTCCTTAGTAACTCCAGATAATGAGTGAGCTGAATTAACCATTGAAGACAGGAATAATACAATTTTTGATGGCTTAAATGATCACCAAAATCACTGAATAAATGAACACATCGTTATCAAAATACTAGGTTCAAAGGATTTTCTGTCTCACTGAATCAAAAGGAGGAAGTAGAGATGCTAGGTAAGTCTAAGTGTGCAACATTATTGTAAAAGTAACACCATTCATCTTTTAGTGGAATATATGTGTGCTTGTGTGCACGTGCACATATGTATATAAGTATGTACATATACACACCCCAAATACCTATGTTAGTGAAATATACTCATATATAACTCTAAATAGATATGTATGAAATATAAATTCATGTATTTATATATAGGTTCACAGTAACAAGAGCAAAAAAGCGTAAGATAACAAGGTACATTCTGGATAACCTGGGCATATCTTCAAAGATTCTCTCTTGGTTGAGCAGGATGTACTTTGTTTACAGATAATGGATTGCTCAGATAAGTGCGTGAGACCTCTGTGTCAGGGAAACTAAAGTTCAAGATACTTCAGGGGTCATTTCTACGCCCAAACTAGGCTGTGTCCAGATATAATAATCCAAAACAAACCAGAAAATCTATCTACATATTTTGAATAAACAGTCTTAATAAGTTGGTACAAGACTTTTCCTAGAGAGTTTCGCCTTGGATCTGGCACATAGAATTTTCTCAATAACTATAATGATTGCATCAGTTATGATCTTCAATAATAGAGTAAGTTACTTCATTCTTGATTAAAAGTTGCTGAAACAATAAAGTTTTATTTGATTTTATTTCATTGCAAATGATAAGAAATTCAGAAGTAATCTTTATCAAAGACAGTTAATTCTGAGACATGACAAAATTACCAAATACCATAGGTCTTTTCATTTTTCTGTCCTGTCTTTTTCAGGGAATTTTTCTAATTTCTGATGATAGTCTTAAAATAGCTACAATAACTATAACTGGTTTATCCCCTTAGAAATACATATATATAGCCAGGCTCGGTGGCTCAGCCTGTAATCCCGCGCCTTTGGGAGGCTGAGGTGAGTGGATTGCCTGAGCCCGCGGGTTTATTTATAAAGAGTTTCATCATATCTGGAAGTCATTTGAGTACTCAGAAAAATTGGTTCAAATACGAAGATTGCAAATGGATAGTGTTTATCTTAAGATGCAATCAAATCTTAACCACATGTAGTGAAAATCTATACTACATGTAGTGACACCTTTTCCTTTAGTGAATAACTTCCACTCTTCCTGGGCAGAGAGACCTCATCTCTACAATAAATCAAAAAATCAGCCGGGCGTGGCAGCACATGCCTGTAATTCCAGCTACTTGGAAGGCTGAGGCGGAAGGATCGCTGGAGCCCAGCAGGTCGAGGCTGCGGTGGGTGGGAGCGGCCACTGCACTCCAGTCTGGGCAACAGAGTGAGACTCCAATTCAAAAAAAAAAAGAAAAATATATAACCACAATAAAGCCCCTGTGTTTTTTTTCCATCTTCAGAGAGAGAGAAACAGAGAGAAAGAGAGAGAGAGAAAGAATTTGAAATTACCATGATTGACATATTACCACCAGCTTAGGCTTGCCAAAATTCACCTCTTAGTGGTAGGAATGGATCCATCTCCCATGAGTATATTGACCTCTGAGGCCTTAACAAAATTGACATTTATTAAGCAAGGAAGAAAACAGAGTTGCTGTTGGGTAGTCAATAAACTGTGGTTTTGGTGATAACAATTATAATGATGAGGATATTGACATCCCTGTCAGCATTTCGTCTCCTACAGTGTTGCCCAGAAATCTTAGTAGATTAAGATGCCACAGATATGTGGCATTTTCTGGGAATTATTTCAAACATGCCAAATAGGAGGTACTATAAAGTCCTGACTAATAATGATTATATCAGTTATGCATGTGCAGTTATAATTTTAATAATAAGATACGTAGAATCCCATGAGTTAATTTGAGATTACTTTTGAAATAATGAGATAAAAATTGATTTTAGGATAATACAGTGATGGAGACATCCTAATTTAATCTCAGGCATGTTGTATTTCTCCCTTTTTAACATAGCACATTATTTGAATATCTCTGTCAGTCTTCTCCACAAGAACGAAGACCAATTTTATCATGCTCATTTTCTGTTTGAATAACAATGAGGTAGCCTGGCATGGTAGAGAGATTTATAGATCATAGTAAGAAACCTATGAGAAGAAAACAATATTATGTCTAATCAAATAATCGCAACATGGCTGCTTGCTCAATAAGAGTTCTATACAGAACTAACATTATCTTCAGATTTCCTGGAAATAAGGTACAATGGAAGAAGTACCCTCAAACAAAGGTTAAATGATTACAGGTTTATTTATAAAGAGTTTCATCATATCTGGAAGTCATTTGAGTACTCAGAAAAATTGGTTCAAATACGAAGATTGCAAATGGATAGTGTTTATCTTAAGATGCAATCAAATCTTAACCACATGTAGTGAAAATCTATACTACATGTAGTGACACCTTTTCCTTTAGTGAATAACTTCCACTCTTCCTTTTAGCATTTAGTGCCATAAGAGATATGATCCAAAATACTCCACCCTCTGACCACTGGTCACAGTAAGTCTGTGGATTGATATAAGCTAATCCAGAGAACTTTTCAGTGACTTCAGAAATTAGAACCAAATTAAGAGAGATACTTCTTTGATAGTGGAACTGCAAGATAGGAAACTGTAGACCTATCTGCCCCTCACAATATGAAGAAACTTGGTCCGAGAGAATGATGCAGACATCCAGAAAGAAAAATGAAAGATGAGGAGTGAGGAGTCTAGAGAGATAAGATTCACTCAATTCTAGTTGGTGCAATCTTCATCTTCTTGTTAGAAGAGGTATCCTGGCATGCTTCCAATAATTTATTCTTTGGGGATCTAAGTCAATTCACATTGCATTTTTCATTTGAATCAAAGGTCCATAGACCATATTTATCCCTTACAAAAAAGATATTCTCAATTTTCCGGCTCTTTGTTACCGCCTACTGAACTTTGCTATTTTCTGAACATGACAGACATACTCTTGCCTCAGGGCTTCACATTTGCTGATTCTTTCTGAAAATCTCTCTCTTTTTTTTTTTTCT